>NC_029786.2:15345760-15357614 GCF_000816755.2 Arachis ipaensis
TATATGATGAGATATTTTCGTGTCTTCCTTAAATGTGTTCAAGGGTGAATTGTTATGAAATCTCTTTCGTTTTGTATCAATTTTCGAGGGCGAAAATTTTTATAAGGTGGGTAGAATGTAAGACCCAAAACCTTTGAAAAAGGGCTATCATGAGCAAATTTCAAATTCAGTATTTTTGTAGCTTTAATTTCAGAGATTCTTTACTAAAGAAAATTAAAGCAGGTTTTGATTTATTGAATTTGAAATAAGTTATAGTTATTATCCAATTTTATAATTATTGGATTATTTTCTATATTTAAATTATAAAGTTGGCAGTTATGAAATAATAAGGATTTTACATGATTTGGATTAAATAATTAATATTTTAAATATTAATACTGCTATTTTGAAAAATAGAGAAATTAATTATATTATTTCTAATTTTTAGATTTGGGCATTTTATTGAAAATAATTTGTAAAGTTAATGAGCAAATAGTATTTTCTATGTACAAATAGTGTTAGATTTAATTTGGGTTTCAATTACTATATTATTCCCAATTTTATGTGAAATTACTATATTGCCCCTAAACCTAATTTATCTAAACCCTAGCCTTCCCCACTCTCCTCAGCGCCGCACCTTTCACCAAACAGCCCACACCCCCATAGTTTTCTCCACCGTGAAAGAAAGAAGAAAGAAAGAAAGATGGGGAAATAGGGAAGATAGGGCCGCGGGAGAAGGGAGGAGGAGAGGAAGGAGATTCGCGTCGGCGTGCTGGGCTCCACCGCCGCTGTCGCGTCATCGCCGTCAGCACTGCGAGATGCCATCCGCGTCACTGTCGCTGAAGATCCGCGCCACTGTCCAACCACCGCGCCTCGCCATCAGTTGCTGTTCATCTTCATCGTGATCAGAAGGAAGACCCGTGCAAGAGTCAGTGGAGGAGGAGCCTCGCGTGTCACCGTCAAGTTTGAAGAAGAGGGGCTGAGTTCTGCGCGACTGCCGTTCGAAGGGCTGAGCTTCGCCGCCTTTCGGCCCAGCCACGAGCTACTGTCAGAATCGTGCGAGGAGGAGCGCAACTCACCGCGCGGAGCTGCGCTGCCGTGTGCTGTCGCCGTCACCTCGGACTGCCGTCGCCGTCCCTGTGTCGCCACTGCTGGAGATCCGCCCGATCTGGTTTGAAGGAAAGGAAGAGGTTCAGGCCGCCGTTGCTACTTGCATTGTGAGCTTCTGCACCAGCCACCACCGCAGGTGTCGCTGCCGGAAGTGGTTCTGTGACTTCTGGAATCGCCGCCGGAACTCCGGGCTGAGCTTCTGCCACTTGAGACCCTGCTGTCGTCGCCGGAAAAGTTTGCCATTGATCCACCGAAGCTTCTGGCCGCCGCCGGAGCTGTTGCCGGGCCGGTTCGAAATCGCAACTGCCTCATTGTGTTACTTTGGTAAGAAATTATGTTTCGAATAATCTCGCGTTAGTATTCTGTTGTGTTTGGTTAATGAATATGAGTCTTGGTAACGTGGGATCGAGTCCTGATTATTATATGTTGCGATTAGTGTTGCTTTGGTTATTACGAACGTGACTGAGAGCTGAGGTTTTGGTTGCCGTCAGTTCGGGTTGAGGCGGAAAGGACTCTGTGAGACGTTTGGATTATGGAATTTGCGTTTTGAGGTAGGGGCGCTTTCCAAAAACTATATTCTTATATATTGGAATTATTACATATGGATACTGATGTGAGAGAATGTGTATTTGGTGATTGTATCGGCCTTATGTATGGCTTGATTTGCCTTGGTTGATTATGAACGTCTGTTGGTTGAATTGTTGTGTGGTTTTGTGAAACGAAATGCTTTTCAAGTTGATTCTTTTAAAGCTTTGAGATCGAGTTTAATCCGTTGAGAATTGAATTGAGTTAATTTTTTTGAGAATGTGAAAAATAGAATCCACTCTTGAATTCAGCCTGGCTTGATTTAAATGATCTGGTTTTTGATGAATGATTGTTACTGAACCGTTTCTTTGAAACTTTAGAAATGAGTTTTTTCGGCTGATAATGATTTAATTTTTGAAACGGTTTTCCTGGAATATGGAATTAAGATGACTGTCGGATTTGACTTGCCTTGAACTGATTTTGGATTTTAGGCTGTTGAAAAGGATTTTGGAACGGTTTAGTTGGGACCCGAACCGGGTGGCAAAGTCCAAGTTTTAGGGGAGGTGCTGCCGAAATTTCTATAAAATCCGAGTCTTTATTGAAATGTTGTATGGAAAGTGATGAGTTAAAGACTTCTACTATTTTATTTGAATTATCGAGAAAAGGATGATTCATGCTTTCGAAATGAATTAGTAAAGAGGAAATTGTGATTTAGTCTTGCTTCTTAAGAAAGGCATTGTATCTCTTTCAGGAGAAAGTTATTTAGATGAAACTTGTGTTTTAAAGCTGTTTGAATGTGAAAAGGGTTTATGCCTTTGAATTTGACTTGGGGGTTTCAATTAAAGAAGTTTCAATGACTTTGAAAGAACCTGAATGTCTATTGACAAGTTTAATTTTGAAATGTTTTGAGAAGGGTTTTAAGTACTCTTTGAATTCTGAATTTTTGCAAGACTAAAACAATTTTGAACAGTTGAAACGCTTTAGAATTTATCATGGGGGTTAAAGCTGGTTTTGCCTAAGTAAAGGAAACGGCTTTGAAAGAAGTAAATGATTACGTGACTCAGTTTGGCTTAGATCCTATTTTATTACTCAAATCGGAAAGCCAAGGTTTTAATGATTTTAAATGAAATTGGCGAAATGAGTTATGCTATTCTCCCCTAAGGACTTGGGACCTTGCCGAGAAACTTTGTTATAAAATCCCATTGTTGGATGGATGATTTTGAATGTTTCAAAATGAATCTTTAACTTTCCATGGTTATGGAAGTTTTGAAAAGAGGATGCCGAGAGTGGCATGATTTTAAAAGGGGAATTTACCTTGAGTAAAAGTGGCTTATGAGCCTGAGATGATTTGAGAAGTAAGATCTTTAAAGCAAAGGCTGAAAAGAGTTGGAACTTGATTTCAAAGTTAAATGATTTGGGAAAAAGTGAGTTATGGCTTAAATGCCGATTTTATGAATTGATGGTGTTGAATGTGGAAGTGCTGTTTTGTTGTGAGCCGGAATGGCTGTGTATGATTATAAATATTGGTTGGTTCTGGATTGAACCGTGAGCCGGAATGGCTGTGTATGATATGAATATTGGCTTGTTCTAGACTGAACCGTGAGCCGGATGGCTGAGATGGATGTTGATCCATGGATGAGATTGAATGCATGTATATGCTGAATCATTGATAAAATGTGAATGTTGCACTTCCACTATTGGAGATAAGAGTTTCCCTGGGAGAAAGCAGTGGCTAGCCACCACGTGCTCCAGGTTGAGACTCGATGCTCTTTTGACCCTATGTCGTCAGGGTGGCCGGGCACTGTGAAAGCCCCGGATGAGCTCACCCCATAAATATTCACCAGTGAGGGTGATGGATATGGATCATGAATATGATCAAGTTTATATTGAGTATAACTTGAGTTGGGGAGACACGATAGAGGGACAGTCCAATGGTTAGCTACCAGGACTTGTCGGGTTGGCTCTATAACCGACAGATGATATCACCAGCCACTAGGGATAGGCATGCATCATATGCATCTATGTGACATTGTTTGCGTGTGCATATTGTATTTGGTTTGCCTATGTGATTACGTAAGATTAACTTCTACTTGTTCTACTTGCTGTAATTATTTGTTTGTGCTTGAACTTCCTATCTGTATTTGCAACTGGGACTCTGTTGGATCGTGGTGATTGGTTGTTGGTTGGATTGTTTGGGCCTAGGGCCGTGGTTGAATTGAGATGGACCGATGGTTGGTTTCGATTTTGTGGTTATGGTTTGGAAATGTGTGAAAGGCTAATTTGGTTCAGCATAGATAAACCTTTTGAAATGCTTTTGAATATTGTTTTAAATGAACAGTTTCCTCTTTCAGAAAAGGATTTCAGATTTCTCTTTTATTGTAAACCTTTGTTTTTGAAAAGGGGCATAAGATGGTTATTAATCACTGGAGCGGCTTTGCGGTTTAAAGTTTTAAACAGGCTCATATTTTAGTATTAAACAGTATAAGTGTCGTCGTAATGTCCGAGCTATCAGAGTTGCGCAGCCGGAAGCGTGAGCTTTGGTAGTTAGGGTGTTACATCCAACAGATTTTATCCCACAGAAATACAAACAGATTTTGCGACAAAATTTTCGTCAGAAACAAAATAAAATAAATTTGCATAAATTACAGACAGAAAAAAGAATCTGTCAAAAAATTCTTCGAAAAAATTAATATTTTTGTGAAAAATAATTACAGACGAAAAATCTGTCTGTATTTAAATGAATAAAATAATATATTTTATTAAATTATTATAGATAGAAAATCTGTCTGTAATTTAAAATATTCCATCGAAAATATTAAAATAAGAGTTTTGTTCACGTCATCCTCCTCATTTCACGTAACATTCCCCATCTTCATTGTAACACCCTCACTATCAAAACGTCACACTTCTGGCTGCGCTACTCTGATAGCAAGAAGTATTACGACGACTTCATTTACTTAATAATAAAATAGGAGCCTTTGACTCGAAATCGTATCACTGTTCTTTTTGAAAACCGGAAAGAGAATACCTTTTAAATAAAACAAAACAAGCATATATATGTACAAAACTTCTTACTCAAATAACTTATACATATTATATACATACAAATCATACAACTTCTATCTCTCTTACAAAAAATTGCTAGAGATAAAGGCGAGGGAAAGATAAAAAAACTGAGGTAATACAAATTAATGTCAAATAAATAGAAAACGAATATAACTCTTCTAAAGCTTCGTTGCCTGTATCCTGAAAAGGTAAAGCTATAGGAAGGTGAGAACCTAACCACACGGTCTCACCACAGAGTTTCAGAATTGTCATAATAAGATATTTAAAGAGAAATCTATTTTTAAGCTCAGTGATTATTGTTCGTCCTTTGAATCTTTTAAAAACCAATAACCAGTCATCCAAAAACCCTTTTTGAAAATTCAATATTTAAATATCCAGAAATCCAAAACCTTTCTTTTCTTATAAGAAAATCTTAATCAGAAACTAATCACGCAATTAATCAACACAATCATCAATTCATTACCAAAGCTCATTCTCAAAAGTAACACACCAGGACAAACACAGGCAAAACAGACAAATAGTTCAGGTAGCAATTAATAACAGTTTAACAATTAGGCAAATCAAAACAAATTCAAACCCAAGAAAAGCATACAAATGCATATGATGCATGCCTGTCCTATGGCTAATGAGCTCATCTGTCGGTTATACAGCCAACGACAAGTCCGGTTTGCTAAACCATTGGATTGTCCTCCGACGCGCATCCCCGTGAGTCTATGCATAGCTTTTTCTCATATAATATATATATATATATATCAAATCGCTCAATGGGGGTACCATTCCTGGGAATTTATAAGTGTCTGGTCACCCTTACGTCGTAGGGTCAACAGAGTATCGAGTTCAACCTGGAGCAAGTGGTGGCAAGCCACTGCATCTATCCAGGGAAACTCGTGTCTCAGATAATTTAAATTCATAAGCCATGTGAATAATTCATTCATCATTCATCAATATCTAAGTCATTCTCAATATCATCATTATTCGCCAATCCATATTTCATTTTCAAATTCATTCAAAAATCATATTTCGAAGTCAATTCCCATCATCCTTCTTTCCATTCTGTTCATCAACAATCCCGATTCAAAATATAATTCTTTCTTTTCTAAATAAATCAATCTTAAAACATATAATGTTTAAAATCAAATCTTTCCAAATAATTACTTCAAACGAAACTTCCAATTTTATAAAATTTCGGTAGCATCTCCTCTAAAACTCAGACTCTGCCACCCTTTTCGGGTCCCGTCCAAACCTTCCTCTAACCCTTTCTCAACTATTTCCAAATCTCAATCCTTTTCCAAAACTCAATCAGTTCTAACATCAAGTTATTCTCAAATCCAACCATTTCTAATAAAAAATCTTTTTCAAATTAAACCAGCTCAAATATTAAATCATTTATAAAATCAAACTAATTCAAAATTAAATCGCTTCCAAAATTAATTCATTTTCATATCTCAAATCATTTCCAAAGCCGATTCATTTATATTATCAAATTAACTTCAAAACTAAGAAAAACCACTTTTCGTAATAATCAACTAAATAACTTTTCAAACTAATTTCTTTTCAACAATCACACACCACTCAAGCAATCAAGCAGTTAGTCATTCAGTTCAGCAAAGAACCACATTCATAAGACAATCACAATCACAGACATATGTTTCTCACATTAATATCTATTTATAACAATTCTATAAGATAAGATAAAATAAATTTTAAGAAAACCCCTACCTTAATTATTCGCAATCCACATAATTAAACGCGTTGAATCCCTTAGCTTTTTCCTTGGCTCATCACAGTGGCAGCCACAACCGCAGTTCTAAATCACTTTTGCAGCAACCATAGCTACTCTAATAGCAACAAGAAATAACTAAAACTCAATCAAATAGCAAATAGCATCGCAAAACCTCAGCCACATAACAGAACAGTGACAAAAAGAGTTTCGAAGCAAGAACGACTTACTGTACCAGCAAGGAACTAAAGTACAATGCAGCCGCAGCTCTAGAGGTTAACTCCGGCAAGCTCCAATGGCAGCGGCTTTAGCCCGCAGCGGAAAAACTCACTACAACAACAGCTCAGAGCAAAGGCGGCAGAAAAACTGGCGGTGACCGTATAACCTGGCACAGACAACCTCAGCGACAAATCTCACGGTAAAGGTAAACTTAATGGATAAAGAAGCTGAAGCAGCGTTAGGGCTTACCAACAGACACAGGCTTCAAAGGCGATTGCAGCGTCACTGCTCTCTCTCTCTGCTCGATCTCTCTTTCCTCTGGTGTGCAACGGCGGCTTGGCGAGTTCGGCGGTGACGCGGCAGAGCGTAGTGGCGGCGAAGCAGCAGCAAGGCGGCGACGGCTCCTCCCCCACTCTCCTCTTCTTCTTCCTGTCCGCTTCTCTTTCTCTCTTCTTCCCCCGCTTTCCCTTCCTTTCTTGTTTTCCCGTTTCCTTACTTTCCCTTTCTGAAATGTGTGTGTGCGTTTAGATTAGGTTAGGTTTAGATTTTTTTATTAAAATTTTAGGGATAGGTTAGATATTTTTATTAAAATTTTATAAAATAAATAAAAAGATGGGGTAATAATTAAAAATTAAATTAAATATAAAATATCCATCTTTAAAATACCTTTCAATTACAAATTTATAAATTAGTTTCGATTAAATGCTAATTAAATAAAAATTAGAGACAAATAAATTAATTCTTCTTCATTTATAAAATAAGATTAAAATATAAATATTTAAAATTAAGACATATAAAATATTCACTATTTTTCAATTACAAAAACTCTAAATAAAAAATAAGAGTTTACTCAACTTTTATATAAAAATCTCCAAAATACATTCTTAAATAAATATAATGCATCATAAATAATTAATTAATAACTTTTAAAAATTTAAGAGTCTTACGTTCATCGGTGGCAACTTCTCACCCATTCCCTCCAAATCCTTCATCGGCGGCGCCTCTCCGTCACACCCCTTTTCTAATCTCTCCGTCACACCCCTTGCACCACTGTTGCCCGAATCCCCTTATCTTTTTTCCTTTTTCTTTCTTCATCCTTATTCAATCACCATATATGAATCCTTCTTTATTAAGGATACCCTTTCTTGCAATCAAACTTGTTTGTAATTCTAAATGCTTATTCCAAATTGCATTCTCCAATGCTTTAGAATATGAATTTGATATAATTAATATTCAGTTTTAATCTTCAAATGATATTTTCTTGATAAACATCAAGAGCTTGGTTATAGAAAAATCCAGGGTGATGAAGTTGAAGATATGTTTATTTTACTTTGTGAAGTGAAAAGGCAGATACCTGAAGTTACTGCAATGTCTTCTGGGGCCATTGCATCTGACTATCAGAGATTGCGGGTGGAAAGTGTTTGTTTAAGGTTAGGCCTTGTTTCGCTGGCATACTTATAGAAAGAAGATCAATCATTGCTCCTCCAAGAAATGGTAAATGGCAGCATAATTTATAGTCTAGTCATGCATGCATGCCATTATGCATTGTTTTTTTTTTATGTTCTTATCATTCAAATTTCATATAATACTAACTCAGTTCTGGTCCTGACCAGATTGCAAATGGAATTTTGTCTGTGACTATAAAGGTATAATTTGTTTAACTTTCCTTTTAATGTCTCTTGCTCTTTATGGTTTTTCTTCTTCATTATAAATGGGAGAGAATTCCTATGTTCTAATCATATAGTTGTTCTTATTCTAATTTGTCAATAATTGACAACATTCAAAGATGTCCTCCCTATGAATGAAACTATGCATGGTTTTTTAATAGTTTTGTCTAGTTCATTCTTTCTTGTATTACCTTTTGCAGGTTATATGGAACATTAACTCTTGATCACCCCGCCTTCATTGTAAGTTCATACTGTCTCTCTTTTGGCTGTGTAATCTTTGGATTATTTGTCCTACATTCCTAGTGCTCTGGCTGGTCCACTATACATTATGAATTTGGAGCTATTCCTTACATATTTGTTACCGTTCATAAAGTTGGTCTTAATTAGCTTTCTTTCATATTGATGTCAATTTTGTGATCACACTGAACTTGAGAATTCAATCTTGTAATTGCTACTCATTTTGCTTCAATTTTAATCCCTATTTGTATTTATATTTTCTTCTTTCATCATAATATTCCTTTGAATCTCCAGAATGCTCGAATTGTGCTCGATAAATATCAAGTTGTGAGGCACTCATCAGATTCCATAGCTTTTGTTTGAATCTGTCATCCCTTGAAATTTCATTGTAGGGACAACTATCTACTTCCAAGTCAAAACCAATTGCAGTAGACTATGTTGCAGGTAATTGATTTATTTATTCAATTTTCTAAGCTTATTTCAAAGAATGTAATTAAATAATTCAAAAAATAGTCTCACTTGTAGGTACATTTGGATACTTATCCCCTGAGTGTTTCCAACGCCTGACCGTTACAGATAAATGTAACGTTTACTCCTTTGGTATGGATCCAACCCTCGGGAAAGATTGCACCAAAGTGCTGGGAAGTGTTCATGGATGTTACACAAAAATGCTTGAAGCATGAACCTGATGGCCTTATTTTCAACTCCCAAATTATTTTTGGGATAAATTAGAAGACAACTACAGATGGTGTATGTTCTTATTTTTATTACACTGAGAAAAGCTCAGTATTTGATTAATGGCCTGAGTCAATACATTAGTATGGTTACTTATTATAGTTGATGTATCAATACACTTTGTTTATGTTTTGAATTATATTAATTTGCTTGTTTATAGTACTTTTCTTTTAGTTTGATAATACGATGAATTTGTTTATTTTTTGAAATATTATAAATATTTGAATACAAATTAGATAAAAATTTGTATTTATTAAATTTATATTTATTTTGTATGAAAACAGGTTTATTTTGCAATGAAAAAATCTAAAAAAAATTCTATTTTATCTTATTGACGGATTTACAGACAAATTTTCTGTCTGTATTCAGAGTTTGGAATGGTTTTCTAAGGCTCTAATTACTGACGGAAAATCTGTCGGAAAATCTGTTGCTAATTACTGACGAAAAATCTATCTCTAATTACCGACGAAAAATCCGTTGGAAAGTTTGACGTTCCAAGAGAAATAGAGGGGAGAATTTACTGAGGAAAAATCTGTCGGTAACTGATAAAAATCTATCGGTAAATTACTGACGGAAAAAAATTCGTCGGTAAATAATTTCCGACAAGACTTTTACAGAGGGACAAAATCCGTCGGTAACCAAAAATTCATCTGTAATAAAGACCAAATCTATCTATAAATCTATTTGTATTAAGCAATTTTCTAGTTGTGATTGAAGAAAATAAGGAAGAATGAGGAGATTATAAGATGAGAGATCCATTGACTTGACACCTTAAGGTTTTGAGTTGGATGTGGTGTCTTCTCATTTTATGTTCTCTCACTTGGTTCCTCCTCGAAGTCTCTCTGGTGGTTAAGAGGAGCTATAGAGTAGCCACCTGTGATGTTGATGATGAGTCCAATAAGGCAGCGGCAGTAGTGGTGGCAGTGTTGCATTGGTGATAGGGATGGAGAGAGGGTTGTATTCCAATATGGTAACAAGAACAACTATCATAATGATCATGTTCTCAGGTGCAACATTCAAAAGAGTGTTTGTAGTATAACCATTTTGGATGGCATTGATGTCGGTCATCAGCTTCAGAAAGCGCTCATGCAGCTATGCCGGGGTCTTTCCGGGGAGTCGTGCAGCCACGACCTCCCAGCAGTTGTGTATAGCATCCTGAAAACAATTGGCGATAACCCACTCAAAGGCTTTGTTCTCCTCCCAAGGCCAGACCTGAGGTTGAGGTTGAGGTTGAAGTGGTTAATGACTATCGATGTTGGCAATCAGCTCTAACATATGAGTTGGTTTATAACCACACATGTCAGTAAAAAACTGATCTGTCATGTTGCTTACATCTGTCTACGACTTGGGTTGATGCTGAGGCTGAAGTCGAGGCTGATAACGAGACTGAGGCCGAGGCCAGGACCAAGGCTAAGGCAGAGAGTCTAGCTGAGGTGGTTGATTAACACCGACGTCAATAGCACACTGCTCTTCCATGTTCGTTATATGCAGTTGGAGATGAGGTTGAGGCTGAAGCTGAGACTAAAGTGGTTGATAACCACTTATGCCAGCGAAATAACACTGTTGAGTTATCTTGATAGCTTCCGACTCCCCGTGGTTCTTCATAACTTCCGACAAACACTCATCATCAAGAACTATGTGGAACTGTTTGTTGCCATCACAAGAATAGGGTGGTTGATTATCGTCCAAGACAAGCAAATCTTTCATATCCTTCGTATCCATCATTAAAAGAGCATCTAATTCCTCTTGAGTCATTCCTGCATCTTCTTCTATGATATCTTTCATATTCATCTTTAAAAGAGCATATACTTCCTCTTCAGTCCTTCCTGCATTATTATTTAAGTCTTCTACACTCGCTCTTTTTCTTTTTCTTCTCCTTCTTAGTTTCTTGGTTTCTTTCGATTTCTTGTTAGTTTCTTAGTTGCTTGGTTTAATTCTTAAATACTGCATTTATAGAAGCTTCATTTTGTAAGTTAGAGCGGTTTAGATTACATTAGAGTACAGGTAAAATCTGGAAAGATTTCATTTCATTTTAAGAATTTTTATCTCCGTATTTATATAAGCTTCACTTTGTAAGTTAAAGTGGTTTAGATTACATTAGATTATGAATAAAATTCAGAAATTCATTTCCATAATTTCATTTTAGGATCTTTTATTTTTTGTACAATGTAAATTTAAAAAGTTTTAACTAAATAAAAAAAACTATTCTAATAGGATGTCAAAAATTGATTTATTTTTTTTAAAAGATATATTTCTAAATGTAAAATGAAAATTCAAAGTTTATTTTGAAAAGTGTAGTTAAAAAAAATAATATCTTTAGCAAAGGCTGCGCTTTTATTACTTTGGAGACGCTTTTGTGGGAAATGCCTATTCAAATGTTGCCTATTTTCAAAGACTACGCTTTTGGCATTCAAAATAGGATACGCTATTCAAGTGATGCGCTTGAGAACAAAAAATTATGCTTCCATCACTCATACTTATCAGAAGTCAAAAGAATAGACTACACTTATCTTTGCTACTGCATCACTTTAGAAACGTAGCAATATTGTATACATATAGCTACTCTATATAAGGCGTAACCTTTTGTCCCTCACTT
>NC_029786.2:15357646-15359302 GCF_000816755.2 Arachis ipaensis
TAATAGGATAAAGTGCTAAATTGGTTCCCTACATTTGGACAAAATCCTGTTTTGGTCTTTAAGGTTTAAAGTATCCTATTTGAATCTAAAAAAATTTCATTTAGCTACAATGTAGTCCCACCGTGAGGTCAAAGTTAAATAATTAACAGAATGTCCTACATAACAGCACTACAAGAACAAGGTCGATAATCTGGAGAACAAGTACAAGCTCCAGAGGCACAAAATTAATCATGGCTGCATCAATACATTTATTTATCATTCTCTTTAGTTCTATAAAAATATTTCATTTAAATTGTAAGAATAATAATAAATAAATGTATTGATGCATCCACGGTTGATTTTGTACCTCTGGAGCTTGTACTTATTCTCCAGATTATCGACCTTGTTCTTGTACTGCTGTCATGTAGAATATTTTGTTAATTATTTAATTTTGACCTTACGGTTAGACTACATTGAAGTTAAATAAAACTATTTTAGATTCAAATAGGATATTTTAAATCTTAAGGACCAAAGCAGGATTACGCCCAAACATAGAAGACCAGTTTAATACTTTACCCTATTTAATAATATGATTATATATATAATCTTTTCTTTTTAATTAAATTAATCAAATATTATAAAATAAAAATAAATATATAATAATACTATATAATATTCTTTAAATAATTAAAATTATAAAATAAATAAAATCAAAATCAAATGATATCACTATACCTCTACCTCCTAATAATAATCAACCTAAAATTGTTGAAGATGGTAAAAAAAAAACTAATACCCTACTTACTATATAATAAAGAATGGGGTTACAAACAAGCTCTACTTCTTCCTAACTTTACCCACCCTATCTTTTCTCTCCACAACTGTGTTTAGACTAAAATTTTACAAAGACAATTTAACAAAGGTTTTGCGAACAAATATGCCATCTAATCTGTTGAGGGACTGAGTCCATAGCTGAGACAAATCCTCCAATCCCGTAACAAAGTTAGGAGTCATGCGAATTGGTTTTGTTGCAATGGTTGCAGTGTCTTGACTTCCAGGCACAGATGTATTAGTCACTGGTGGTGTACTAAGATGAGGAACACCTCTAAGTGGTAAAAAGAAAACAATATCAGATTCAGAATGAGTCAGGTCATCAAGAAAATTGAGCTTCTTCTTATCTTGATAATTAGGGAAAGTCTTTGGTGTGGATTCAATATATTATCTATAGGTGTGGATCCTATGTGAAAGAGATCACAAAGAAACACGTGTGTGAGAGTTTAAGTGTGACAAAATGCCGTTACATCATATCTGCTGGCAGTCACAAAAAGCTTACAGAAATTATCTCTTAATTTATTTGTCATTAGGGTGTTAATGAAAAAATATTCTATTTTATTACCGTGTTTAACTTTTTTTTTTGTTTTCGGGATTCTAGAGCTGAGGACTTTATATTGTGGGTTAACAGACTTGAGTGGAATTTTTTTCCATATATGTTAACATATATTTGCCTAAAAAATCTATACCCAACTCAAATTGTCCTTAAAAAATGTTTGAACAAAAAAATCCTAAAAAAAATTTTATTTTCTGACAAAGAAAAAATTAATGTTGATAAAAAAAAAGATGAATAACGTCTCTCTCACAAAACCAAAATTAATGTTTTTCACTTATTATTGTTATCAT
>NC_029786.2:15359420-15376362 GCF_000816755.2 Arachis ipaensis
TGTGGGAGCATCATCTCCTCCTTCTTCTTTTATGTTTTTCGGTTATGCATAGGAGGTGGCAAATGGGTCTAAACTCGTCGAGCCAGTTTGTGTCACCTGCCAAAAAAAGCAGATCGGACTGAAAAATTTAGACCGCCACAAATCAAAAGTTCGTCTAATTCACACCGCTAAAATCGTCGGCTTTGACGGGTTTTGGCAGGGCGAGGCGGGTTTCCTCGCCGGATTCAGTATTTTTTTAGCCAGGAGTATTTTTTACAATTTTTTTAGTCCAAAACCCAACTTTTTCCAACATTAGTTCTAATTTAGTATTTTGGATTATGTTTATTTTGCTTTGAAGATAATATTTATTTTTCTTTGGACGATATTTATTTTGTTTTGGACCATGTTGGTTTTATTATTTTGTTTCAAAAAACTTGGTTTATAATTATGTTTATTACATATTTATAATTATAAAGACTTTAATATTTATGAATTTAGAAATTATAATTTTTTTGTCTTTTTAGAAATTATAAATTTATTAAAGTAGTTGTAAAATACTTAATAGTAAAAAAAGAGAACTTTTGCAGACTTGGGCTGCCAGCCTACTGTTAGGCGGAGCGAATTAAAGTTTCAGAATCGTCTCATTAAGCGAGGTGGGGTGGACCAGTCCACCAAAAAGCGAACTTTTAGCGGGATGGGACTTGCTTCCCCCCAGCCCCTAATTCCATGTGCCTCATATATGAAAGCAAGCGGGCTTGGGCCGCCAACCCACCATTAGGCAGGACGGGGTGAGTAGGGCTGGCAATATATACCCTACCTGCGGGTACCCAACCTGGACCAACCCGTTCGGGTAGGGTTGTCTATCCGACCCGCTGCGTGTAGGATAGGGTGCGGTGCGAGTTTGCTTGTGGGTAGGGTAAGGTACGGGTTCAGGGTATACCCTACCCTACCCTACCCTACTCGCACCACTAATATATTTTTTCTGCGGGTAGGGTCGGGTAGGGTAGAATTTAGAACTTTAAGATGTGGGTAGGGTTAAGGTTGAGAGATTCTCAACCCGCGGGTAGGGTAGGGTAGAATTTTAAGAAAGTTTTTAACCCGCGGGTAGGGTTAGGGTAGAGTCCAAACCCTACCCTACCTTACCCAATGCCAGCCCTAAGGGTGAGATTTTAGGACCGTCTCATTAGATAGGACAGGGCAGACCAATCCGCCAAAGGGCGAGCTTTTGGTGGGGCGGGACGGACTTCCCCGCTTGCCACCCCTAGTCATGCATCATTTCTTTTTCTTTCTTTTTTCTTTTTTGTCAAAGCTCAACAATGTCCCGCATATTCTTGCTTTCATAATCCATTTAAAAATGCAAAATCTAAATAATTTTCATATTATCAACATGATGATAAAAAAAAGATAATCTCATTGATGGTTTCAGTGGCTAAGAGAAGGGGGGTTGAATCTTAGCCCCCTTTTTTGCTTGCTAACACTTGCTGGACTTAGAGGAGACTTTTCTGTTTTTAGCTCGTCCCTAGCCACGAGACTTTTTCATTTGGTCTCGTCACTTGGCACGAGACATTTTTGGTTTTTGCTCCTGTGCAGTAGAAAACAGAAATGGAGTAGGAGAGAAGGAAGATTACACCCAGATATATCCTGGTTCAGTTGCTACGTGCAGTGCAGCCTACATCCAGTCTCCATCACAACAATGATGGAATTTCACTATAATCAACCTGATTACAAATTGTAAAGTGCTAACCCAACTTACAAGGGGATTCCCACAGAATCATGAAACACAACACAGATGTACAAAGGAACTCTAAGGACATCTATGGCTTTTTCTTTTAATTTTGCACTCTCTGCCTTTTTCCGCTCTATGGCTTTTTCATACAAACCTCACTGTTTGCCTTTTTCCATGAGACTCAAGACATGACAAAATTAAACAGAAAAATACAAAACATAATACATTGAAGGAGAAGAAAATCTGTAAGCTTAGGTAGCTCTGAGAATCCTGTGCCTTGCACTCTCACTGCTTACTTCTAACTCCTTGCTCCAAACAGTGGTTGTTCACTCTTTTCATAGAAGAGGGAAGCCTCCACACTTGAAGCCAAAAACCCAAGCCAACTCCTTCTTCCTTCAATAAACAGATCCGGTTCGGCCCACAGAGAGAGAAGAGATAACCATGCAATAACCAACATGCAATTACCTCTAGTCCTTCCTTAGTCATCACTCTTCATCAATCCGAGCTCTCCATCCTTGGCTTGCTCTCCAAGATGGATTTCTAGCCCTTGATGCTTCATGATGATGATGACTTCATCTGCTTCAATCTCTGCCTCTACCATCACTTCGCTACTCTAGCTACTTCCTGTGGTGGTTGAGCAGAATCAAAGACAAGCCATGCCTCCAAGAATCTAACCTTGCTGGCCGAATCTTCTTCTTCCTTTTTGAGCATGAAAAGCTCAAGATTACCTCACCAAATCTATCCATATTTGGTGACAATCTCAGCCACAGCTCATTTTTATTTTAGTATGTTTTCTTGCCATCATCATGATGGTCTTGTAGCTTGTTCTTCCTTCACTTTGGTAGCTCATTTTTGCTTCCATGGTTTCCTGGGCATTGACCGAAGAGAAGAAAGAGATGAAAGAGAGGAAAGAGAAATTGTGAACAATAATTAATGAAACAAAGATAGAGAATAAATTAAATCAATTTCCCTTTCTCTTTGGTGACAAGCGTGTAGCCTTAGTGCTTGTAGTCAAATCAATGACACTTTCTCTCTCACTTATGTTTTCAATGCTAGCAAATTAAATTTGGAATCCATTCAAAGAAGAGAAATGGGATCCGTTGAAAAGCATGAGGCAAATGTCAACATTTGCTTTCCTGATGGATTTGAAATCAAGCATTGGATCTTAAGCATATAACACAATTGGGCTTGGAGCAACCAAAATCATTCTGGCCCAAGTAATTTATTTTCCATTCAGCCACAAGAAACTAACTCATATTAATGCTGAATATTTTAATCATTGGGCTAGCAACATTTCTTTTTATTTCGGTCCAATTTAAAACTTGCAACAAAATTATTAATTAACATATGTTAAATGAAAATCAAATTAATAATTTTGTTAATCAAATATTTCAATAATGTTTGTTCATCATCAAAATTAAATTTGCATTTTCCAAACTCATCAATCTCCCCCTTGATGACAAACATTATTAAAATTGAAATAGAAAGAAATTTAAAGATTGAGTAAAGAATACTCCATTTGAATTTGAATTTCTCCCCCTTTCAAGTTGTCACTTAGCTCCCCTTTAATATATGCCATTTTTACCAAGGGAAGCACTAACCTGTAACATTTTAATCAAGCTTCAAGTGACAATGTTATTTAACATATTTATTTTGAAATGTTGAATGCTTGATTTATGAGCAGATTTGTATGATACACAAAACTCAATTGTTATCAATAAATTGATTATCTGCTCAATCACACCATAATCAAACAAAATCTGTTTTTGGCAGGAGACTTGCTGTTCGAAAATATTTTCCAATAAATCAGAGCAAACTTGGTGGGAAAAGTATTTTAATTAAACACAGCAATTTTCAACATTAAGAACTAAAGGAACTGCCAAAAATAAATCCAACATAAATTAATTTATCAAGGTAAATAAAATGTATTATAAGCACAGTAAACACATTTTACCAAGATAATTCAGAATATTTAATATAACATGCTTATTTATCAACAACCAGGCATTCATGTAATCTAATGTATTGCCAACCATACATCAAAACCAAATGCATTTCCAGCAGCAGTAAACTTGGTGAAACAAATGCAATATCAACATGCATCTTTTTAACAAGGGTGATCATGAATTTTCAACTGAAAATTTCATCTCCTGTTTCAGCTTCAATTTTGGAAGCTTCAATTTTGGAACCATTTTACCATTTTTTCTCCCCATTTTGTCATCAAGGGGAACCTGCAAAGAAAGATATTGACAGCACAACAAAATATCCATAATAAAGTAACAAAAGTGTATCAAAGTGTCATAGAGCAGTGAGTATCAAGTCATGCCTCTACAAAAAAAAAGATTGAGCCTAATGGAGCCAATATCAAATAAAATTAAAAAATAGTCATCAATCATCAGAGAGATTGAACTCTGAACCGGAATCATCTTCGTTATCCCCTGTCCCCATCTCATCCTCAAAGCTTTGAATCATGAAGCCAACCCTTTTGTGACATTTCTTCCAGGCCTTTTCATTTTCATATGCCAATTTCCGGGCAGCCTTGTGGGATTTAAACATCAACTTTGACATGTTGCAAAATTCATTGAGAACCTCCCTAATTGATGCAGTCACATTGGAGGATTCAGGGGGGCGACTCTCAAGATCGCTGAGTGACGGTTCGGAGGGAATGGAGCGCTTGCTTTTCTTACCCAAAACTCCTCCTCCTTTAATCGTCAAAACCTTGTTCTCAACAGTTTCATTAGATAAATCAACCTTAAAATACTCAAAGATACATGTGAGGAATATTCCATAAGGAAGATTAGCCTTTTTAGTACTCTTAACTGCTTCCCACATATGACGTATCATAATATAAGCAAATGAAATTGGAGAAGAAGTACTAAGAGCAAAGAGAATAATGGAGTCAGAAACTGTTACTCTATAGTGAGAACCACTTTGTGGAGTGAGGATGTGAGTGATGATACGATGCAATAGAGAATTTTCAGAACCGAGTGCTCTATGGGTTGGGATCAATCCATCTAATCCAGAAAGATTTGCACAGATGTGTTGCAAGACAGTTTGTTGTGCGACGCCAACTTGATCATCCCACTTATCAATCATGTAAACTTTTGGTCCTTCATCTTCATACCCAAGAGCAGCACCTATGGTTTGAGGGGTGAGGGTCATATAAACACGCTTGACGTAAGAATGGATCGAGCCATCAATCAAACGCATGTTTGCATAGAACTCCCGGACCAGCCCCGGGTAAACAAGTTTTTGAATCTGAACCAAGGGGGTCCATTTCAGAGCATCAAACAGAGAAGAAAAGTTGATTCCTTTGTTGGCCAGATTTTCAAGGTTCACCAAGTAAGAGGGGCAGAGATGACATTTCATCAAAACATCTTTGTGAAACTCATAGAAAGCACATGAGTAGAACCGAGAAGGATCAAAATGTGAGTGATTTTTGTGATGCTTGTTCTTGAATTCAAATGACTCCAAATTCGCAGGTTCCTTAGTATCATGTAACACAAAGCTTTTCTGCTTCTTTTGAGAGCTTCTTGCATGTGGGGTGGATCTTTTCGGTGGTGATTGAAGGGACGAGGTATGTGACTCGTCTTCATCCTCTTCAACACTAGGTTCCTTGGTCTTTCCAGTTTTGCCTCTCCCTGAAGTTTTCTGAGCAACTACCTTACGGCGCATGGTTTCGGTCTTTTTGGAAGGAGGGGAATGAGTAGAAGAGGAGGTAGAATGGAGATGGATATGCGTATGGGTTGGAGGTGATGAAAAAGGTGGGTTTTTTTGAATGGAGGTTCGGCTACTTCTCCTAAGTGCAGTTTTCTTTTTCATGATAGGATGAATGGAGGAGTTGAATATGAAAGGGTGAATGCCGAAAGAGAGTGAGGGTGGAAGGAAGTTAGTGGTGCAATAAATGTGGATTGGAGAGAGATGATGGGAAAGTTAATGACCATAATGGCGCGGTTATTAACCAAATGGGAGTTTCAAAAAATGATAAAAAGGGAGTTTCCTTGAATCAAGGGATTAGTTGGAAGGAAAAGATATGATTTGACAACATGCTTCTTCCAACAAGATATGAAAAGACAATCCAAGGAATTTTGTGATTTTATTTTTCAAAGAAAGAATAACTAACTAAACTGCCATAGTGGGGTCAGGAATTATTAGGTGGGGCCCATGAAAATTTAAATCTGCGTTGGCTCCCCCTTGATCATAGCTCCTCCATCAAGTCTGCATTTTTATCTCGTCCTAACCTACGAGACAAAACTGAACAGAGTTAAAAATTCACAGATTTTCAATGAAACTTAAATCAAACATTCCCAAACTTTTTCTCAAGGTGCAGAATCTGTCTTCACAGAGGGGTTTTGTAAAAATATCAGCAATTTGGTCTTCAGATTTTACAAATAGAATATCAATAGTTCCCTTTTGCACATGTTCTCTAATGAAATGATATTTAATTTCAATGTGCTTTGTTCTTGAGTGCAAAACAGGATTTTTTGAAATGTTTATAGCACTCATATTATCACAAAATAATGGTATACTATTGATTTTTAATTTGTAATCTTCTAATTGTGTTTTTAACCAAATTAATTGAGTGCAACATGCAGATGCGGAAATGTATTATGCTTCAGCTGTGGATAAAGCCACTGTGGCTTGCTTTTTGCTTGACCACATATTGAGTGAGCTTCCAAGGAAGTCTTTCATACCAAGCTCTTGGAGCTTGTCTAAGACCATAAAGAGCCTTAGTTAATTTGAAAACATGATTTGGAAACTCTTTTTGTTCAAAACCGGGGGGTTGTGCCACATACATTTCTCTATCAATAAAGCCATTAAGGAAAGCACACTTAACATCCATTTGAAACATTTTGAAACCTTTATGGGCGGCATAGGCAAGAAGCAATCTAATTGCTTCCATTCTAGCTACAGGAGCAAAAGACTCATCAAAATCTATACCCTCTTCTTGATCGTAACCTTGGGCCACTAATCTAGCCTTGTTACGAACAACTTGTCCATCCTCACCAAGCTTATTTTTAAATACCCACTTAGTACCGGTAACTTTCTTACCATCCGGATGAGGTACTAATGTCCAAACCTCATTCTTGTCAAATTGAGCAAGCTCCTCTTGTATTGCTTTAACCCATGATGGGTCCTCAAGAGCTTGTTTGACATTATTGGGCTCTATTTGTGACAAGAGAGCAAGATTGCTAGGTTCGGTTTGCCTTTTGGTGGATGATCTTGTTGTTACTCCTTGAGAGGGATTACCAATGATGAAGTCATGAGGATAACCCCTCATGGACTTTCATTCTCTAGGCTTTCGGACAGGTGTAGAGCTTTGATGAACTTCTGGTGGTCTCACTGTTTCAGTTTCTCGTGCCTGCTCAGGAGACAAAATGGAAATGTCTCCTCTAATCTGACGAGACAAAATTGGACTGGCAGATTCTTCATTCTGAACAGATTTGGGATTTTCTTTGCTTGTTCCAGCTTCTTCACCATCTGAATCATTATCTATCACAGTACAACTTTCCCAACAGCCACTATTTTTCCTTTTGCATTATCACCAAAAGTGAGTCATCAAGCTTTATGAAGAAGGTTGTCTTTCCGGTCATATGCCTAGAGCATCCGCTGTCCATATACCACATATTCTCCTTTCTTTTGGATGCTAGGCATACCTACAAAACAAGCTTAAGTGACCTTAGGTATCCAAATCTTTTTAGATCCTTTTACGTTAAACCATCTTCTATGTCTTAAACCATTGTAATCAAAAACAATTTTACAAACTTTATCACCAATCATTCTTTCACCAAAGAAACATTGAATAGGAAAGTGTCCATTTCGATTGCATAGCCTACAAAATCTTGGAGTTGCTGTTTTGTTAAAGTAGGTTGGGTCTTGATACCTTGTATCATTTGAAGATGAAGCAATATTTTCAAAATGAGATTTTTCAGATTTATAAAACCCCAACCCAGCTTTATCATAAAGAGGTTTTTGACTAGCCAAGATTTGATTAAGATTTTCAGAACTTTGTGTGAACTTGGCTAAGTCTTCCCTAAGTCTTTTAACCTCTTTAAGCAACTCTTCATTCCTTTTAAAACAGTCTACATATGCAAGGACAGAATGGTCACTTTCACAGCTTCTAACTTGGGCTCTTAATTGCTTATTCTCTTCAACAAGGTTACAAGCAGTTTCGGCCTCTCTCACTTTTTCTTTTAGAAAACTGTTTTCAGCCTTAAGAATGGTGATTTGTTGTTCAAGTTCTTGATTTTCCAGCAGAAAGCATCTTATTTTTTCAGAAAGGTGGTCTATCATAAGATGAAGATCTTCAGTGTTAGAGTTATGAAAGACTACCTGATTTACATGATCTGCCATGAAACACGGTTGTGACTTGGTCTCCGATTCTTCATCATCATCATCTGAATCATTTTCCAAATCTTCCCATGAGGCCATCAGTCCCTTCTTCTTTCCCTTTTTCGGCTTCTCTTCCTTCTTTAACTTGGGACAATCAAATCTGAAATGCCTCATTTCCTTGCAATTGTAACAGGTTACTTTGCTAAGGTCTTTCTTCATCTTCCTTGAGCTGCTGCCTTTGCTTTTGAGCTTCACCATTTTCCTGAATTTTTTTGCAAACAACACAAACTCATTTTCAGAAGAGTTATCACTGGATTCATCATCCAGAGGGTTAGTCATAGAAGAAAAAGCAATTCCTTTCTTTTTTGAATCTTTTTTCAAATAGGTGTTTTCAAAAGCAGAAGATTTCCTTTCAAATCATCAACTGTCATGGAATCTAAGCTACTGCTCTCAGAAATAATTAAAGCTTTTGTTTTCCACTCTTTTGTGAGACATCTCAACACTCTTCTCACTAGCACAGATTCAGAATGTGTAATTTCCAGAGCATCTAAGCCAACAATGATGGTATTGAACCGTTCGAACAGTTCATCAATGGACTCTCCTTCCTTCATTGCAAACATTTCATATTCTTTGTTCAACATGTCTGTCCGAGTCTTTTTTACAATGGTGGTTCCTTCATGAGTGATTTATAGCTTGTCCCAGATTTCCTTTGCTGTTGTGCATCGTGATACCCGTCGGTACTCCTCAAAGCTGATAGCACAGTTGAGCAGATTAACTGCCTTGGCATTTAATTCTACCTTCTTCCTATCTTCCTTAGTCCATCTTGCTTCTGGTTTGAGAGAGACTACTCCTTCAGCACTTGTGGTAGTTGGAAATTGAGGGCCTTCCAAGATGATCTTCCAAATTCTGTAGTCAACTGCTTGCACAAAGATCTTCATTCTCTCTTTCCAATAGGTATAGTTTTTCCCATTGAAAAGAGGCGGTCTGTTGCTTGACTGTCCTTCTGAAAGATTGTAGGACACCACATTTGAGCCACTGTTTTCTGCCATGAGGATCTTTACTCCAAGCTGCAAAGCTTGATCTCTTTGAGACCAAGCTCTGATACCAATTGATGGTTTCAGTGGCTAAGAGAATGGGGTTGAATCTTAGCCCCCTTTTTTGCTTGCTAACACTTGCTGGACTTAGAGGGGACTTTTCTGTTTTTAGCTTGTCCCTAGCCACGAGACTTTTTCATTTTGTCTCGTCACTTGGCACGAGATATTTTTGGTTTTTGCTCCTGTGCAGTAGAAAACAGAAATGGAGTAGGAGAGAAGGAAGATTACACCCAGATATATCCTGGTTCAGCTGCTAAGTGCAGTGCAGCCTACATCCAGTCTCCATCACAACAATGATGGAATTTCACTATAATCAACCTGATTACAAACTGTAAAGTGCTAACCCAACTTACAAGGGGATTCCCACAGAATCATGAAACACAACACAGATGTACAAAGGAACTCTAAGGACATCTATGGCTTTTTCTTTTAATTTTGCACTCTCTGCCTTTTTCCGCTCTATGACTTTTCATACAAACCTCACTGTTTACCTTTTTCCATGAGACTTAAGACATGACAAAATTAAACAAAAAAATACAAAACATAATACATTGAAGGAGAAGAAAATCTGTAAGCTTAGGTAGCTCTGAGAATCCTGTGCCTTGCACTCTCACTGCTTACTTCTAACTCCTTGCTCCAAACAGTGGTTGTTCACTCTTTTTATAGAAGAGGGAAGCCTCCACACTTGAAGCCAAAAACCCAAGCCAACTCCTTCTTCCTTCAATAAACAGATCCGGTTCGGCCACACAGAGAGAGAAGAGATATCCATGCAATAACCAACATGCAATTACCTCTAGTCCTTCCTTGGTCATCACTCTTCATCAATCCGAGCTCTCCATCCTTGGCTTGCTCTCCAAGATGGATTTCTGGCCCTTGATGCTTCATGATGATGATGACTTCATATGCTTCAATCTCTTCCTCTACCATCACTTCGCCACTCTAGCTACTTTCTGTGGTGCTTGAGCAGAATCAAAGACAAGCCATGCCTCCAAGAATCTCACCTTGCTGGCCGAATCTTCTTCTTCCTTTTTGAGCATGAAGAGCTCAAGATTACCTCACCAAATCTATCCATATTTGGTGACAATCTCAGCCACAGCTCATTTTTATTTTAGTATGTTTTCTTGCCATCATCATGATGGTCTTGTAGCTTGTTCTTCCTTCACTTTGGTAGCTCATTTTTGCTTCCATGGTTTCCTGGGCATTGACCGAAGAGAAGAAAGAGATGAGAGAGAGGAAAGAGAAATTGTGAACAATAATTAATGAAACAAAGATAGAGAATAAATTAAATCAATTTCCCTTTCTCTTTGCTGACAAGCGTGTAGCCTTAGTGCTTGTAGTCAAATCAATGACACTTTCTCTCTCACTTATGTTTCCAATACTAGCAAATTAAATTTGGAATCCATTCAAAGAAGAGAAATGGGATCCGTTGGAAAGCATGAGGCAAATGTCAACATTTGCTTTCCTGATGGATTTGAAATCAAGCATTGGATCTTAAGCATATAACACAATTGGGCTTGGAGCAACCAAAATCATTCTGGCCCAAGTAATTTATTTTCCATTCAGCCACAAGAAACTAACTCATATTAATGCTGAATATTTTAATCATTGGGCTAGCAACATTTCTTTTTATTTCGGCCCAATTTAAAACTTGCAACAAAATTATTAATTAACATATGTTAAATGAGAATCAAATTAATAATTTTGTTAATCAAATATTTCAATAATGTTTGTTCATCATCAAAATTAAATTTGAGTTTTCCAAACTCATCACTCATATTATACAAAATAAAAGCCCATTCAGTCTAAGCAAACCCGAAAAAGTTCAGCCCAATTCCAAAAACTATAATCACTCACATTAATACAATTGTTTTTCTAAATTAAACGTGCAACCAGTTATGACCAAGGTTCTGAAAATCGAAGCGGTCACTAAACCGTTCTAACTACTGGTTCACTAATTCATAGGTTTAACCGGTTCGACCGTGATTGAATCGAAAAAACTGTTTTATAAAAAAATAATAAATAAAATATAAATAAACACACAAAAATATAATTATAGACTAATATAATCTTTAAAATGTTATCTAAATTAAAAATATTACATCAACCACATTATTATAATCTCATCCAAATACAAACATAAAAGTCAAATAATAAAAAAAAATAAATAATCAATCACAAGCCATTCAGTTATTCACCATCTTCATATTACATGTCAAATTGCTGCATAGAGAATACTAACATTTTGATGTATTTAATTTGATCACTGCCAGACTTCTGTTGCGTCATGAGTGTTGTTCATTCAGCAATAGAGAGTAGTAAAGGCAGGATTGGGTGAATTAGAAAGATGGTGTATTAAGGCCACTGATGAGGAGAACCAATCAACTATTTGAGACCATTCTTTCTATTCCATATTTATATCATAACCTGAATCCGTCATGCACAGTATGTTGACTTTGTAACAGCCCAGACCACCCGCTAGCACGATATTGTTCGCTTTGGCACACAAGGCCTCATGATTTTGCCTTTGACGATAGAGATGATACCCGAAGCCCCCCACACTCACTCGTCAAAACACGTCATGCTAGGGAGAGATATCCACACCCTTATAAGGCATGCTTCGTTCCCCTCCCCAACCGATGTAGGACCTTACAATCCACCCCCCTAAGGGAGCCCAGCGCCCTCGCTGGCACATCGATCCGGGCTCCGGCTCTGATACCATCTGTAACAGTCCAGACCACCCGCTAGCACGATATTATCCACTTTGGCACACAAGGCCTCACGGTTTTGCCTTTGACGATAGGGATGATAGCTGAAGCCCCCACACTCACTCGTCAAAATGCATCATGCTAGGGAGAGGTATCCACACCCTTATAAGGCATGCTTCGTTCCCCTCTCCAATCGATGTGGGAACGAAGCATGCCTTATAAGGGTGTGAATACCTCTCCCTAGCATGACGCGTTTTGATGAGTGAGTGTGGGGGGCTTCGGCTATCATCCCTATCGTCAAAGGCAAAACCGTGAGGCCTTGTGTGCCAAAGCGAACAATATCGTGCTAGTGGGTGGTCTGGGCTGTTACAGATGGTATCAGAGCTGGAACCCGGATCGATGTGCCAGCGAGGGTGCTAGGCTCCCTTAGGGGGTGGAGTGTAAGGTCCCACATCGATTGGAGAGGGGAACGAAGCATGCCTTATAAGGGTGTGGATACCTCTCCCTAACATGACGCATTTTGACGAGTGAGTGTGGGGGGCTTCGACTATCATTCCTATCATCAAAGGCAAAACCGTGAGGTCTTGTGTGCCAAAGCAGACAATATCGTGCTAGCGGGTGGTCTGGGCTATTACAGATGGTATCAAAGTCGGAACCCGGATCGATGTGCCAGCGAGGCCGCTGGGCTCCCTTAGGGGGGGTGGAGTGTAAGGTCCCACATCGGTTGGAGAGGGAAACGAAGCATGCCTTATAAGGGTGTGGATACCTCTCCCTAGCATGACGCGTTTTGACGAGTGAATGTGGGGGGCTTCGGCTATCATCCCTATCGTCAAAGGCAAAACCGTGAGGCCTTGTGTGCCAAAGCGGACAATATCGTGCTAGCGGGTGGTCTGGGCTGTTACAGACTTAGCCTGGGAGGAACTGAAACATATTGAGCAAGCTGTAGGATTCCTAGTAAAAGTCAGTTTTACAGAATCTTGAATTCATATTCAAACAAACAAACGAAAAGAAAGTCAATATTGCTCATCTTCCATTCAATTCTTAATCTCAGGTATTCATCAAAAACCTAAAAAAAAATTAATGAAGTAACAAAGGAGCTCTGCCCAGTGAGTGTCCTCTTTTCAATTTATAGCTACTTATAAATTGATATAACTCAATTCCATTCTCTTCCTAATAACAAGAACAATTAATTAAGATCAACGTCATGAACAATTTAGCAAATTAAGATCAACAACATGAATAATTGATCAAATCAACATTAATAACATGAACAATTTATCAAATCAAGAACAATAAACCATAACAAGAACAATTTATAAAATTAACAAATTATCAAAAGGTCAAGAACAACATAACAACTTAACAATCTAAAATTTAAAAGTTAAGAACAGCACTAAAATATTAATTCATCAAATTAACAAGTTAATAAGATCAATTAGAACTAAAAATCAAAATAACAAGAACAACTAAAGCTTTAAAATACAGCAAACCAACAAGAAATCAAGAACTGGAACAACATACTAATCATTAGAAATAACAATTAAATAAAATAAAAATTGAATAATTAATACAAGAAAGAACAAGTAAAGGAAAATAAATTACCTTAGGCTGGAGCATGTTCTGAAATTCGAACAAAACAGGGAGAGGGAGCTGGAGCTTTGAAATGTGACGGAGATGGTTGAACAGAAACAGAACGGTGGTTGAACGGTGGCTCTAACACACGAAGAGAGGTCGGAACAGAGGGCTAAGCAGCTCAAACAGAAAGACAGGGGCTGGAGCGCGGGGGAACAGAGCTTGAAGAGTAGTAGAACCTCGGCGAGACAGCGGTGGAAGCTCGGCCAAAAAGGAGGCGGAACGCGCATTGTGACGATGAACACACGTTGTGACAATGCTGTTGGTCTGTTGCATTGCAAACGACAGCGGTTGTTGGACGTTGAAGAACAGAAACGAAGAAGAATGGCGGCGGTGGCAAAACTTTCCAGTTCAAAAGTTGAAGAAGAAGAATATGGGAGTAAGGGAGGAGATTGAGATGAGAGGCGCAGGTAAGAGGAAGGAGAAGGAGTGATTGAGTGAGTACTTTGAGAGAGTGCGTAGCTTTGATTAGGGTTTCAACTTTCAATGAATGAAACGGCGCCGTTTAGGTGGAAAATAAAAAAATGGCTGGGTTCCGGTTCGGTTCGATCAAGCGGTTTCTAGCCGGTTCGATGGTTCAACTCCGATTTTCAAATTCAGCGGTTATGCTATCTATCCGATCCGTCTTTCTTGTCAGTTCACGGTTCGATCGGTTCGACTGGCCTATTCGAACCGATTTTCAGAACCTTGGTTATGACGAATCTACATCAACCTGCGGTCATAGGCTTTTAGGTTTGCAATTCCCCATGTGACTCAAAAAAAAGAAGCTATGCGTTGGTGCCTGGTACACACACCTCAACATCTATATGTATGGATATTTCTCCAATCCATACCAGAGAATTTCCCATTAATATAATCCACTTTTGTTAAGCTATGCTTAGCCAATTGGCTCATTATCCTCAAAACAATTATCCTATTGGAGCAGTCATCAGCATATATAACAAGAAATAATATCAAACAAGAAAAAATAACTCGATTAATTGAGAAGTCATAGAATGTAGAAAGATAAAGTCAAATTGCATCCAAATCCAACCTTTTTTAATCAAGGATCATTTCAAGATATGATTTAGTAATCCAAGGTCCATTGATATCAAGCTTCATTGCTTCTGTTCAGTCTGCAGAAAATTATTTTTTCCCCTCTTTTGAATAAGTAACTCAGCATATTATTAATCAAAAAATACATAATCAGAGTAGGCAGCAAGGATATACATAGAAATCTCTAGCCAAACAAGGTTTTTAATATAAAGTGGAAGAGAAGGTAAGAAAAGATACAGTAATGAAAATTAAAATAGCACAAGATCATAATTGACTATTGAAATACCAACAAATTAGTTAGTATCACAATTGACACTAGGCCCAATTTATAACACTAATTAAAGAGGAGGAGGATGAGAAATCCTTGTAAGAGCTTCCAACTATGAACAATGTAAATAACTTCCGATGCAAAACACAATTCAGGCATCTAAAGTGTGGAAACTATACTACAGATCACAAATGATTCAAAAGACACAACTATGACACTATTACTGTGTACATTCTATCTATTTCAATTACCAAAGAAGAGAGGCAACTTGCAAATAGTGGAACCAAAAGAAATAGCACTATGAGTATCAATAACCAGACTGAAAAATACTAGACTTTCCTCCAATACCCATGGCACTAGACTTCCCTTCAATACCCATGGCCTCCAGATCAATTGCCATACGAACAGTACTACTCCAAGGATGCTAAAAATGAAACCAAGTAAAATATAACACTAATAAGTAATGAAGAAGAACACACAATTCATGGAATTAATAATAAGAGTAAATAGCCATTTCTGACCATCAAAGATTTGGACGCTGACATTTCTAACCATAAAAGACAGAAATTAAAGTTATACCCATGAAAGATGAACTTTTTCAGACAAAATTATCCAAACTCTAAAAAATTAAATTAAATTCCAAATTTACCCTCTAATATAACCCAACTCTAATTACTAATTTTACTCCACACCACCACTCTCCCAATTTCAAATCCTACCACTACTCTCATCCTCAACTACCACCATTAATGCCGCTATCACCACTACCACCGCCATCACTCCATTCTTTTCTGCCACCATTGCCACCGCCACGAGCAGGAGGAAGAAGAATATAAACATGGCCGGCAGCAGCGAATAAGGGAAATTCACCACAATCCAAGAGAAGATCACCTTCGATAAAGAGACTAAGAAGAGCAAGTTCATCGCCATCGCTGGCCCCATCTCCAAGGAGAAATCTACCATGCCTTTCCTCTCAAGTTATTTTCTTCCACTTCTGTTTGTTCTCTTAAAATTTCTTCATGCCAATTTTATTTTACTTCGTTCATTGATTGTTAGGTTCGGGATCCGCGTGCTACCCATAATTGCTGGGCTTATAAGGTACAATAAAAACCATCAACCTTAGCCAATAGAACTCATCATCCGCAACCACCTCCGAATTCTCTCTATCAGCCACTACCAAAATAGGTTCCTCTTTATAATACTTGTTTACCTTCCACGGCAAAATCCTAGCATTCGCAAATGAAACCACAATTCCTCCTTTTCCTATAGTAGCCAATGGCTCCCACCGTAGCTAGATTCTGAGCGCCCTTTTTGTCAAACTTGTTATTGACCATGTAAAGGGCGGCGGTGGAGCGCTGAGAGACATTGAGGAGGTAGATCTCATAGAGAATCTTAGTGCCGCTAATATTGAAGGGGGGAGGATGTCGGTCAGTATTTGACTGTTGGAGTGACTCACGAACCTGAGCGGCAACGACAAGGCGATTCTGTGCAATGCCGGATATGCTGGTGAGCTCATCAATGGAGGGAGGGGTGAAGCATCATGGTGGACTGGTGGTAAGATTTGGAATTGGAAAAGTGGTGGTGTGGAGTAAAATTAGAAGACAGAGTTATGATATATTAGAGGGTAAATTTAGAATTTTATTTAATTTTTTAGAATTTGGATAATTTTGTCTGTAAAAATCTATCTTTCATGGATATAACTTTAATTTCCGTCTTTTATAGATAGAAATGCTAGTGTTCAAATCTTTCATGGTTAGAAATGGTTATTTACTCTTATAAATATTGTCTCCAAAATAAAATAAACATAATCCAAAATATTCAATTTTCATCTTCATTATCTTGTAAGTTGGGTTGGGGGAAGTTAGATTTTGGCAAAAAATTACAAAAATACCCCCTTGCCAAAAAAAACACTAAGCCCGGCGGAGAAACCCACTCCGCCAAAGCCCGCAATTTAAGCGGTGCAGGTTAGATGGACTTTTGTTATTTGGCAGTCTCAATTTTTTAGCCCAACCCGTCTTTTTTGGCGGGTTACGCAAACCGGACCGGCGGATTTAGACCCGTTTGCCACTCCTACCTACGACACATACACGGTATCATATTATCATGTTGTGTAATCATATTATTAATTATCCCATTTGTAACAATAATTTAGAATTTGTTTGAGTGTCAT
>NC_029786.2:15376829-15377289 GCF_000816755.2 Arachis ipaensis
CATCTTTTTTTTTTAAATATTTTTAATATAATAAATAAATAAATAATACTTTATATTATGAGTTTAATTTTGATGCGCTGACAGTGTAAAATATTTTATACAGTCGTGCAATCACAACCATTCTCTTAGATGACCATTCATACAGTCAATGTAAAAAGTAGTTATTTTTGCTAATGTGGCATTATATGATTGGATGCAAGTGTAAAATGATTTTACACTAAATGTCCTAGTTTTGATGGTCAAACTTACTTCAGCTGTAATTTATATTTGTTTATTATTATAATTATGTTTTGAATGAAAACTTGGTTTATAATTATGTTTATTAGATGTTTATAATTACAAAGACTTTAATGTTTATGAATATAAAAATTATAATTTTTTTATGCTTTTAGAAATTATAAATTTATTGAAATAATTGTAAAATTATATTTATTATTTAATAGTTAATAGAAAAATTTGG
>NC_029786.2:15377321-15382276 GCF_000816755.2 Arachis ipaensis
AGGAATCGATTATGTTGTCCATTACATTATGAAAAAGCCTATGATCATTTTCAGATAGAAAAAAAAAAGAGATTAATCAAGGAGAAAGATCTATTTCATATTTTATAGGGTAAAAAACCCTAATAAGCCAAGGCAAGTTTCGCATTACGTAAATAAGCCAAAAGCAAAATCGTTTCAGCAATGAGCCAAGGCCTATTTTTATGTAATTCGAACCAGCTTGGTTCGAACTACATTCCTTAGTAAATCGAACCAACATAGTTCGAATTAGGAGGAGAAAACGTTGAACGTAATTCGAACCAATGCGGTTCGAACTCAAGCTCCATATAATTCGAACAAGGCTAGTTCGAATTATGCCTACGGTAGCAAACCATGTAATTCGAACCAACCTGGTTCGAATTACCCTTCTCATGGCTCCTTAATAATTCGAACCTACCTGGTTCGAATTACTACTGATTCGGCTATATAAGGAGTTCGAATCAGCCTCATTCGAACCATTCTTCCTTTCCCCTACCCCACCAAATCCCAGAGAAAACGACCCAGATTCTCTACGACGAAGACCTGAATGGAATACTCTGCTGATGGGGGACAATCCGGCACGGTTATATCGCTTGGACGGAGTTGCTCATATAGCCGGGGTCATCAACGACGAGGTTAGTACAGAAATAACTTTGTGGTAGCGGTATATGTGACTTAGTGGTTTTGCATGCGGTTTTAGTGGCGGTTTAGGTTAGCGGTAAATCGTAGTGGTATTGCTGGTGGTTTAGTTGAGAGGTTTTGCATGCGGGTTAGATGGTGGTTTAGTTGGTGGTTTATCTAGGTGGTTTATGTTAGTGGTTTATGTTGGTTTTTTATGTTGGTGGTTTATGTTAGTTGTTTTATGTTAGTGGTTTCTGTTAGTTGTTTTATGTTAGTGGTTTCTGTTAGTTGTTTTATGTTAGTGGTTTGTGTTAGTTGTTTTATGTTAGCTGTTTTATGTTAATGGTTTTAGTTAAGCTGTTTTATGTTAGTGGTTCTACTTAAGCTGTTTTATGTTAGTGGTTTAGTTGTGTGGTCTATGGGTTTGTTTTGCATGTGGTTCTCGTTCATGTATTTTTATGCGATTTTATTTAGTATGATGTTTTGTTGATGATTTATCGTGTTGGTTATGTTTGTCATTGGTTATGAAGCTGGTTCTAACAATGCGGTGCATTTCATGCGCAGCCTCAGCGATGCATCAGGAGCATGCGGCGGCAGCAGGGCATGCGACTCGATGACAGATACGTTCCGTACTTGTAGATGGCCGGACTATACCATCTTGCAAGGCTGAACGATAGATGGTTCCATTTAGACGAGGCCCTTGTCAGTGCATTTGTCGAGCTATGGCGTCCGGAGACGCACACATTTCATATGCCGTTCGGAGAGTGCACGATCACACTCCAGGACGTGGCATACCAGTTGGGTTTGCCAGTGGACGGGCGTTACGTGAGCGGCTGCCTATCAGAATTCCAGATATACATCCATGGTGGCCGTCCAGCCTGGGTGTGGTTCCAGGAGTCTTGGCATACGTCGCATTCACTAGAAGCATCCGTGCGTCTTTGCCCTTGAAGGTAAGGGCAAAATTAGCCGCCACGTGTCGAATGCAGAATGCACGGTATGCAGATGGAGGTAACCAACCTCCGTCAGGAGCCTCAAGCACAGCCTTGATGCCGTTATGTCTGTCCGATATAACCAGCAGACCCGGCTGCGGTGTCACGTGCTGTCGAAGGTGGGAGAGAAAGAATGACCAAGACTCTGCATTCTCACCCTCTACTAGTGCGAATGCAACAGGTAGAATGTTGGAGTTCCCGTCCTGTGCAATCGCGATGAGCAACGTACCCCCGTACTTCCCATATAGATGGGTGCCGTCAATGCTAACTAGCGGCTTGCAATGACGGAATGCCTCGATGCACGGTGGAAACGTCCAGAAAAGTCTGTGAAAAAAAGCTTGAGACTCGTCTACTTGTCCACCAACTCGAACGGGGCTCGTCCGTAGGATTGCAACAGTACCAGGCATCGTCAACTGGACTCCCAACACCCACCTGGGGAGCTCGTTGTATGACTCATTCCAGTCACCGTAGATGAGGGCAATAGCCTTCTGCTTCGCCATCCAGACCCTCCTGTAAGTCGGCCTAAACCCAAAGTGTGCTGCCGTGGCATTTAGGAGCACCTTGATGCTGACGGATGCATCAGCCCTAACCATTGGCATAATGAACACCGATATCACATGATAATCCAAATTCCTGTGGTCACTCGAGATGGAGGTGGCAAGACAAGTGTGAGGTCCATTGTACCGTTTGACCTCCCAAATGCCCTTGCGCTGCCGGAGACTCAGTCGAATCAACCATGTGCACCCATTCCCAAACTCAGCACACTTGCCCACATAACGGCGATAATCAGACTCCACTACCTTGTACTGTACCCCTCGCCGGATGCTGTAAGTCTTCACACTTAACAGGGCCTCATCTTTATCCTGAAATTGCTGACCAACCTGGAACTCTGTCAGACCAGCAGTCCCTTCCGCATCTCTAGCTCCGAATCCAAAAGAGTGACCAGAAACCCCCTCCTGCCTCATGGCATCCAAATCCAAAGAGGAAAAATGTGGTGGATACTGCTGTGTGCCAGAGCTAGAACCACCTGCCGCCAATGCAGGCTCACTCGCTCCAATATCATCGCCGCTGTCATCATCAATCATATCCGGCTCGACGTCATCCTCCTCTCCATCACCCAACAATCCGTCTCCAACGCCCTGTAAAGCGTTTGGCAGAATATCAAATGATCCTGCCTCGTCGCCTCCGCTGCCATTGAGATCAGTAGCAAAAGACGGGGAGGCGACAGGTTGGACCGCTGGCTCGTACACAGGGACGGAGGAAGAAGCAACGGCAGGCCTGGAACTAGAACCAGCTGCCGTGGCTAAAGTGGTGGTATTCCGGTTCGAACCCCCTGAGCTGGATACCACATCAACCAGCTTTGCCAACAATTCTGGTGTCCTGACCTCCGGAAACTGCCGCCGACAAAGAAACATGACTTGTAAGTCCTCATCACTACCAATCGTGAAACAATCATACTTCACGGTATCCTGGAGGACCGTGATTGGAATGCGATAGAAAAACTTCTTAACCCGCTTCGCACCTTCCAGACCAAGTTTCATCAGCATAGATTGGACAAGGTCATCATAGCTCGTCGTAGGACTCACGACAATACAGAGAGGATCCTTATCTGTGAACTTCACACCGGAACGAGTTTTCCTCTTAATGGATCCTCTGTGGTGAACCAAAATAACAAAACTCTCCTCACTAGCCATCTTACACCCTCTAATGAGAGCAACTCACGTTTACAACCATATATATACTGCTCTGTCTCCCACTAATTCGAACCAGCCTACATTGAATTAGGGATTGTGTAATTCGAACCAGCCTGGTTCGAATTACTTGGTGCAGCTTCTCTCTCTATAATTCGAACTAGCTTGGTTCGAATTACGTGCGTTGCTAGTTCGAACCAGCTTGGTTCGATTTATGTTGAATTCTTTCTTAGTAATTCGAACTGCTTTGGTTCGATTTACTTTGGCCTGCTTCTCTCTCTATAATTCAAACCACCCTGGTTCGAATTACTTCCATTCATAGTTCGAACCAACTTGGTTCGATTTATTAAGAACGCTCAACTTGTAATTCGAACTGTGCTGGTTCGAATTACTACCAAATGCAGTTCGAACCACCTTGGTTCGAATTATATTAATATATGATCTGGCGCATTACTGAAACCATTTTCGGTTTGGCTTATATACGTAAATTCTAGATGGCATTGGCTTATAATGGTTTTTTACCCTATTTTATATATTTGGTTAATTACAATTACAAATACCTATTTTAATTACCATTTATACTAATTCTAACAATATCTAACTCTATTTCTGTTAGCATTCAAAGAAGCAGATTGTTAATTCCAAAGTAAAGTGTTCTTTGTTTAAAAGCATTGATAGCACAATCAGCTGTTATTTGAACCAATTCAGTTTTGAATCGAATGCCATAACCAATCCCAATCCCTGATCCTGGTTTACCCTTCCTTAATCCTGGATTTCCTGAAAGATTTTCCATTTCATGAAACTGTTAAAGACTTAAAGCAAACTACTCACAGATCAATTTTAAACAACTACACAGAGAAGTTATTTGTATACTTAATTAATTTGTTTTAATTTGTGCATTAAATTAACGTTGTATATATTTTTTAAATAGACATCTGGTTCTTAATAAATTTTAATCAGATATTTTAGCCTCTTAATAAATTTTTACTTTCTATAAGTCTTTTTGAAAATTATTTTTTTTGAAAAGATTCCTCCATTCATTATTTTAAAGAGAAACAATAAAATTTAATTAAAGCAATGAAAATACAATTTGTACAACAAAAATAATTCTCGAACATTTTTAGTGAACAAAAATTTTTTAATAATAAAAATGTTCAATTTAAAATTTTTTGATAATCAATTTGAATATTTATTCTATTTTTTTTATTACGAATAAGATGTAAAATTTGTAAATAAATAATTTTACATCTTATCCAATAATAAAAAATATATATCGACTGAGTATAATAAAATAAAAATGAATAAAAGTAATAATTCACGTAGAACTCACCAAGCACTCTATTACTAGACCTTAGGTCAGACCCAAAGTCTAAGAAAATAACACCAGTAAGTTGTTTGTCCTGTAAAAAAAGAGTGATCAATGGCTTAAAGATCAAATTTAATTTGTATTACAAGAAGAGCATTAATTAATTTAGAGACTAAATTTTAATCTTCATATATAAGATGCTTATATAAATCTGTCTTTCATGTGTTATGAAATCAAAGCAATACTTTGACTGTACTGCAGAGGTTTCACAAAAGATTGAAGAAGTGGCTGGAATTTTTTAAATTAAGGAGTAAAAATTACTTCTATCTGTAA
>NC_029786.2:15382341-15382650 GCF_000816755.2 Arachis ipaensis
CACAATCTTATTTAATAACTAATTAACTTACAATAATAGAAATATTTTATTGTTTATTATAATTAGTATTATGGGAGGATAAAAATAAAATGCCTGGTAAATAATACTTTAAAATGTGAGAATAATGTTAGATATATTTTACACAAAAATGATCTAAAATAACAAATATTATGAAGTAGTTAACATATATGATACTAATTAACTTCTCTTTAAGAAAGTTAAAGAGGTAGTAAATATAAACACAATAAATGAGAAAATTTTGTGCATAATATTACCTAAACTAACAAGAGATGGGTGTTATTTATTCTA
>NC_029786.2:15382735-15383326 GCF_000816755.2 Arachis ipaensis
TAATCACACTTTTTAAAATATTATAACCGCCGTAATTACTGTATGTAACATAAATATACTAAAATAGGTAACACTAATTGTAAAGTATTATTAGGCAGCATTATTATTACTATACCAATGGGAATGAGAATTCATTCTTTGAAACCACACATGAGTAACCAGAACCAACTGCACCTTCACCATAGCCTCTTACACTGTTGGGGCCACCAATTGCAAATGCTTCATATGGAGCAGTGGCTCCTACAAGTGAACCACCATTAAACCTGCCAAATAATATTGCAAATAAATAAATAATCATAATAATAATAATCATAATTAATTAGCTAGCACAACAACAGAAAAATCTTTGTTTACTTTTATCATTATCTCTGTATATTAATTTCAATGATAAAATGGTAAATTACTCTTTTAGTCTACAAATAACACTTCTTTTTAAAGAATATGTAGTAAATATATAAATAAAGAATTTACTTTTAATACATTAACAGTGTTTAATAATTATATTCGTTCTATGGATGATTAATCACATAATTAATATGTAAAAAATAATTATCTTGTTTATGTAACGTTATGTAATTTGATACGCCTGTA
>NC_029786.2:15383378-15384742 GCF_000816755.2 Arachis ipaensis
TTTTGTTGAGTTACACAAATGTCCTGTTTGAAAATTTATAAAATGATTATCACAAATTGATAGAGATTATTAAAGTAAGGGTAAAATTAGAAAGAATTAATTAACTAAGACTACATATATTACAGCTCTAAAATGATAGATATTGCCTTATAAAATGTTAACCTTTCTTAGACATTTATTACTAATTAATTAACAACAACATCTTAAAACATCATAAACACAAGTGAATTGGCACTCACAAAGTGGAGAAAAATGCTGATCCAATCTTGACTCCTTTTGAAGCAGAAAACTTGAACCGATTAAAGATTGCTAAGTTTGGATGAATTGGAATCCCTTGTTCAACTCTAAAACTGTACTGAAAGCAGAGTAAAGTTGAAGCTATTAGCAAATAGAATTAATACTGTGACTTTATTATTACAGTTAAAAGTTTAATTATATATGAAAACTATATATGTGTGTGCGCGCTCTCTCTAATAGTTTAACCAATAAAGAGGACTTACATGAGAAAATTTGTGATCATTTGCTTCTTCAAATCTAGATTCTTGACTAATCATTACCATGTTGTCATACGAATTTCCACTACATAAAATTTAACTTTATATTATTATTATGTGTGTTAAGTTAGTTTTATATAAATAGCACTGAATATTTATGAATTTGGTCAACCTTAAAGTCAATGGAAAACCATCCAGGTCTCTGCTTACTGAGCGGCCACAATCATTTATGAAATGAATATGCTGCAAAAAAAAAAATAAAAATAAAAAATCAAGTTGTGAGTTGTGACTTTATTATTTGATTTGTTTCCAACCTAAAAAATATGACCAATTATTAAAGAAAGGTGTTTCGCCACAAAATAAAATAAAATAAAAAGAAAAGGAAGGAAAGAGAGAAAGAAAGGTGGTGGGACTGAAAATTTACATGAAAAACTAATTAAATAGGCAAAATTTAAACGAAATTTATTGACATGGTAATCCATAATTCCATATAGAGTTTGTTTAGTGGGGATTCTATGAGAAGTAGTACTACTCTCCAATCTCCTATCTTAATTAAGAAAAATATTTTATATTTTTTCTTTTTCTGTTGCAAATATCTATTTATTTGTTTATGAAAAAAGACAAATATCTGTAGATATTAACCAAAAAAATCCAAAAGAATTCATTCAACATAATAAACATATAATACAAATTAATTTAACATCATCTAACTTGTAAATTAAAAAATTATAATCTACTCATCATTAAAAGAACAACACATATAAGAAAATATAACATGAAAATTCATCTTCATCCATGCCGTTCCAATTAAAGTATGATTTTTAATTTTAGTCTTAGTTTTATATGCATAAAGAAATTAATATATTTAGT
>NC_029786.2:15384825-15400387 GCF_000816755.2 Arachis ipaensis
ATCTCCCGACTAACTTCACTCAAATTTTTAAATATCCAAATTTTTAAGTTATATCGTCGTTTCCAAACAGTATATAAGTCTCCAAATAATACATAAGAGTATACAAAAATATCAATTAATAACGTAATTAAAATAGATTAAAAAAAAGTATTTCTCATGGAATAATTGTTTAAAGTTTTTGACAAGAGAAAAAGGCGATGAAATGATTGGCATAAGGAAAAAAATTGGGGCGAGAACATATAATTTTCATATTCGTGTCATTTTTTTAAATTATTTCCATTGAAAAAAAATTAAAAATTCTTAATCAATCATATTTTTTATTTTTTTATTTTCATTGAAAATAGAAATAAAAATGGTCAAACCAATCGCAACCTTAAATTGTTTTAATTGAAAAATTGTATTCTTTGTGATAATAACATCATCTACGCAAATCTCAGTCACAAAATGTGGTAAATCTTATTTCCAACATAAAATGTCCTATAAAGTATAAACTAAATGAAAAAGCACTATTATGTATGCAAATATGAGAGATCAACCACCATACACAAATAAAACATGGAGGAGGAGGAGGAGAGCCTACGCCACCATTGCCCGCGCGCCACCGCCGCCTTCGAGTCAATTCACCGCATCGGTCAGGAATAAAAGGTCCTCAAAACAATAAGTATGGCTTTTTTAATATTGCCAGCGCCAATAGCAACTATTATAATTATTAAACTACACTTCTATATTAGCCCATGACAACAATAAAGAAGTCTTGTGGCCCACAAATTCAGCCCAACAGAATACACAAATTAAATTATAATTTAGTCTTTATCATGGTATCAGAGCCATGGTATCCTCCTTGAAGAGGATATATAAGTTATCATCTTTTCGGTGAGAAATCACCATACTTCTTTTTCAACCTCCTCCCACAATAAATAATCATAGATTTAGTTACATGCATCTAAGTGAAAATCTTACCACAGTGTTGGTTATCCCGGTTCTTTACCAACAATTTCGTCTGCGCCTCCTTTCTTCCGGTAGTTTCGTCTGCATTCTGTTTCAGTGGTTTAATCTGCATTCTGTATTAGCAGTTCCATCTGCACTCTTATTGCGCTCTACGCGCCATTTGAAGACCACTCTTATTGCGCCATTTGAAGACCACTCTTATTGCGCCATACGCGCCCTCTAAAGATCAATCTTGTTGCGTTTTACACGCTTATTTTTTTATTTTTTATTTTTTTTATTTTTTATTTTTTCATTCTTTTTTTTTATGAAGATCGCTGCCTGCTCTCTCTCCCTCAAGCACAGCATCTCCTTTTATGTATTTTTGTCGTCGGCAGCTCAAGCTCCGCCGCACGCAATTGTTTAAAGATCGCTGCTCAAGCACAGCATCTCCTTTTATGTATTTTTGTCGTCGGCAGCTCAAGCTCCGCCGCACGCAATTGTTTAAAGATCGCTGCTCAAGCACAGCATCTCCTTTTATGTATTTTTGTCGTCGGCAGCTCAAGCTCCGCCGCACGTAGTTTTTGAATATCGCTGCTCAAGCACAGCACACACTTCAGTGCAATTCAATCAATCAACAATCAATAAAAGTTATTTTCTTTGCTTTTCCTATTCTTTCACAATTTTATCATGGTACCACATCTTTTCCTACTCTATGAGAAATCACCCTACATCTTTTTCAACCTCCTCCCACAATAAATAATCATAGATTTAGTTACATGCATCCAAGTGAAAATCTTACCACAGTGTTGGTTATCCCGGTTCTTTACCAACAATTTCGTCTGCGCCTCCTTTCTTCCGGTAGTTCCGTCTGCATTTTGTTTCAGCAGTTTAATCTGCATATGTTTTAGCAGTTTCATCTGCACTCTTATTGCGCTCCACGCGCCCTCTTTTTTTTTTTTATCGCGCTCTATGCGCCATTTAAAGTTATTGCGTCATACGTACGCATTTTTTGAAGATTGCTGCTCAAGTACAGCATCTCCTTTTATATTTTTGCCGTCGGCAGCTCAAGCTCCGCCGCACGCATCTTCCTCCGCGTCACTACGTCAGAGGCGTCTTCCTCAACAATTTCATTGGAACTTATCCAAGCTGTGGATTATTGACATCTTCCATCCACCAGCTTGCGGGGGCATATTAAACTACACTTCTATATTAGCCCATGACAACAATAAAGAAGTCTTGTGGCCCACAAATTCAGCCCAACAGAATACACAAATTAAATTATAATTTAGTCTTTATCTTATCTTATAGTTATCTTTATCTTTATCTCTATCTTATCTTTATTTGCTTTTATCTTTCATAGGACAATGCTCTATATATATTTAGTTTTACCCTCATAGTTTACAATACACTTCAGTACAATTCAATCAATCAATAATCAATAAAGATTCGCATTCTTTTCTTTTCTTATTCTTTCACAATTTTATCAATAATCATATTTAACAAGGATTTTTTTAATTATAAATTAAAAAAATCACTATTTTCCAACAAAAAAAATACGACTTATTTTCGAAGTTGTTATTGTTGACCTTCTAACTATTTTTTCCTAGCCCAATCTGATATTTATGAAGAAGCATATTGAAGTTCGTTAGGGATAAAACGAACTCTATAAAAACATAGAAATTCACTAGGGTAGAATTTGCCTGGATTGCAACAAATTTACCCTAAATAGCAAAAAAATGTATTTAAAAAATTAAAATTAAAAAATTGAGTTTAAAAAAATAATAATTATTTTATTATATTTCAGTAAAAAATCTGATGTAACATTATTCACCGAAATTATAATAAAGATACTTCATAGTCTCATCAATGAGAATATAAGATGAATTAACCAAAACCCATATTAATTATTCACCAACCTTAAAGTGCACACTAGTTGTGGTTTTCCAATTGCAGCTTGAAGGTTCATTCATATCCAGCCCAATCGACAATTTTGATATCCTTACGTCTCCACTTGCTGAATGGCAGAAATTGTTCATGGGAATTCCATGAATACCAATCTCAGGTTTAAGTGAATGCTGAAAAAAAAGAAAAAGAAAAAAAACAGTTCAATAATCCCATGAGTTTCTTATTTTATTTACATTGTTTAAGATAAATTACACTGAATTTTCTTCTTAAAATTCAAACGTAATTATTAAATATATCTTTTCTTTTAATAGTCTAACATTTTACCACTATGCAACCACCTCCCTTCAAATTTATTTTTAAAATATGAACCCGTCAAAGTTGTTTTTTTATTTTTTAAATTGATTAATTAGAAAACATGTTATTACTAAACATGTGTTTTGCATGCACAAAAATATTTTATATTACTAGTTAAAATATTAATTGAACAAAATAAATAGGACAGGTACATATCATATATTTGTGTATAAATACATATGTAATTTAATTTATTTTTAATGTATTTATATTTTAACATATATTTTATATTGATGGCTGATTTTGGTGTAAACATAACATAATCGTATTTTTTTCAAAATTGGTTGAGTCATTCAAAATTATAATATCAAAATATTTTAAGAATTCAATCAGATAATAATTTATTTATCTTTTAACTTCTTTCTAATGCTAATTGACAAATCAAAATATAAGCCAAAATGGTAACACAAACCACAATATTTAGAGACCTTTGACCAAGACATGGAGGTCTTGGTGTCCTATGATTTATCAACAAGTTTGAATCATGCAACCCTTTGTGCCATGAAACATCAAGCAAATCACCATTGCCAAATAGTGTAGGTAGCTTCAAGCAAAGGCTACAACAATGGAGGAAATTAATTAAAAGTTGAAATATTTGGTTACACCTCTTCATTGATGAAAACAATACAATTAGTAGAAATCCAATTTAATAGAGATCAAAACAAAATTTGTACCTTCCATTTGCAAGAGAAAATGGGCCGCTAAATATCCTGTTAGATTTCATTTTAATTATTTTTTTTTTCAGAGAAATATATATAATCAAATATATTAATTCTGAGCTTTTTTCTTTTGAAGCATAACCTGAGAGGAGAGAGCACATGAGAAGAACTATAAAGCTTTTGAATCAAATTAACTCCGACATCAAGTTTTGCTGCCATACGTGTAAGTTAAGGATATTATGTCATAAAACCACATATCTCAAATCAAAATTGAAGTCACTAGAAAAAAGTACTGAATATTACGTTAATCATGTATGAACAAAATCAGAAGTAATTAATTAATTGCATTGTAGTGTTTTAAAATCCTTATTATATAAAATATCAGACTTTGATATTACATGTGAATTAAACAATATATATATATGTGTGTGTGTGAAAAATATATATACGAGACATAATAATAAATAAATAATAATATATGAAACTTGTTATAATAATAATAATAAATAAATAAATAAATAAACAAATAATTGAAAGAAAAGAACCTTTGCCAGCATGGATACTTTGGTGAGCTCCCATTTCTGAGTAGCATTACATTCAAAAGATTGCAAGAATAATGAATGAATGATGAAACGGAATTCAAAAGTGAACGGGAGACCAAAAATATTTAGTTATGTCGTTGGTTGCAACATACGATCCATTATATTCCATCATCAATGTTATGGTGAGGTTGAAAAAGGGTGAAAGAATGTTCCAACCTTTCTTGCTTTGATATTCTTTGTTTCGCATACCACTATAAGTTTGTCACACTGTTGCTTCATCGTTCATCTTACTATGAGTCTGTTAGGAATCTCATAAAAAAAATAATAGCAAAATTGATTTAGTTTACAAATAGACTATATATCATGATTGCATTTGACCAAACAAAAATAGAATAAATTGAACGGATTGTAAGTGGACATGAGTAATTCAATTAGTAACAATGCTATATAACCAATAAATATTATTATTTTATTTAATATTTAATTAATAATAATTTATATTTATATTTATAAATATTTTATATACAAAAAATATATAATTTATATTTATATTTATTAAAATTTTATATACATAAATTAATAAAATTTATTTGTTAAAAAATTTAATATCTATATTAATTAAATGAAAATTAAAAATACTTATAGAATTTTATATACAAAAAATATATAAACAGTATTTGAATGATAATGTCTTTCAGACACAAATACATAATAAGATATAGACACATAATACACAAATTTTTTTTACTTATTTGATAATAATACAAAGACATATTGATATAAAACAAATGTCAAATTTATCCATGTGTTGTATTTAATACATTACCATTATTAGCATTATTTTCTACCATTACTGTCATTAATTTTTCAACCTTAGTTCAAATAATTATAAACTATCATCAAAATCTCCAATCAAATAATTAAATTAATAATTTTTTATATATAAAAAAAATTGAAACAGAGATTCAGACAGAAAAAAAAACTTGAACACAATAAACCAGTGAAAAAGAACAATAGGCAACCAAAAAAAATACAAGAAGCAGGCACAATCTAAAAAGCAGATATAGAGGTGGTGAAGACAAATCTATATGTAGGGAGAGGCAACGGAGGTGTCGGCGCTGGCGCGAGCCAAGGAAAAAAGAGGCAGGCCAAGACAGATTTGGAGGTGGCAGGACGATGGAAATGATGACACGGTAATGGCAAAGGGCAATGCAGTGGACGACGAGTGAAGAGGAAAGTGACGAATACAGATTTGGAGGCGTAGGCACAAGAGAGAATAAGAGAAAATAATTTTATTAACTGATTATTACATTGACTCTTAGTCTTATATAGCAACTCTTACAGCAACTACTAACAACTACTAACTATTCTCATAACTAACTAGCCAACTCTGCCAGCTCAGCTTACTGGCTCAATTGCTATTTATCTCTGACATCCCCCCTCAAACTGAGAAAGGTTATGAAACCAATCTCAGTTTGGACCCGAGGCGTATAAATGCATCATGAGATAGAGGCTTTTTAAGGAAATCGAAAACTTGATCAAATTAAAGGAGGAAATATGCACAACATATGCCTGCTGTTGAACAACCCTATCCCGAACAAAATGCAGGTCAATTTCAAAGTGCTTTGACCTGCTGTGAAGTATTGAATTTCTACTCATTAGTATGGTGCTTTGATTGTCATAGTACAGTGTAGGTACTGGGCCTTGAGGAAGGTGCATTTCAGAGAGCAGTTTCTGCAACCACATAGTATCCGTCATAGCATTAGCTAGCGCCCTGAACTCCGGTTCAGTGCTGGACCTGGACACTAAGACTTGTTTCTGGTTAGACCAAGAGATGATGTTCGATCCTAGGAACACATAGTAACCCGTAGTAGATTTGTGATCAACGGGATTAGCAGCCCAATCATAGTCACAAAACGCTAAAATCTTGAAGTCCTCACTCTTCTGAAGCTCAAGCTCCATGTCTGCCGTGCCTGCCAGATAGCGTAGGATGCATTTCACAGCTTTCCAAAGTTGTTTTAAGGGAGAATGCAGAAATTGTGAGACTTTGTTCACAGCGTATGCAATGTTTAGGGTTAAGTACTTTTTTCGTCCCTAAGGTCTGGGGTGAAAATCAAATTCGTCCCCGACCTTTTATTGTTATTAAAATCATCCTTAACGTTACAAAATATTATAAAATCATCCTTTTGTCCATAAACAACATTTTTTTGGACAATTTTACCCTTTAAACAAAAATAAAAAATATTAAAAATAAATCACCCCACCCCACCTCTTATCCCTACCTAAAACAGAAAAACAAAAAAAAAGAAAACAAAAGACAAACAAAAGAAGAGAGAAACAGAGGGGAAGAAGAAAGAAAAGGAAAGGAAAAAAAAAGAGGTGACGGTGGGGAAGAGTGCGGCCGCCGCCGTCGCCGTTGCTGTTGCCATTGTGTCGTGACTAGAGAGAGAAAACGAGGAGATGAGAGAGAGAACGAGAGAAGAGAGGAACAGAGGGAGAAGAGAGGAAAGGAAGAAGGAGGAGGTGATGGCAGGGAAGAGTGACGGCGGAGAGCTACAGCTGCAACGGCGACAACGACGGTAGTAGCTTCCGTGCTGTCGCTTCTTCCTCCTCTTTCCTTCAACCGCGACAGCGACGGACAACAGTAACACCACCCCTCTTCTCTGAGTTTTTCTCTTCTCTATTTTTTCTCTCTTCTCTGCATTCTCTCTCTTGAGTTTGAAAGATTGGAATTTGGAATTTTTTGTCTTGAATTTTGAAGGATTGCTGTTATTGTTGATGAATTTTTGAATCTGAGATGTTGTTGTTGATTCTGTGTTAGTTTTGTTTGATTTTTTTGAAATTAAAAAAATAGCTGGTGTTGTTGTTGTGATGGATTTTTGAATTTGGATATAATGTTATTGTTGATTCTATGTTGGTTTTGTTTGATTTTTTTAAATTAAAAAAAATTGTTGGTATTATTGTTGTTGAAGATTTGGGTGGAGAGAGTGGAGTAGGGAGGAGGCTGTGGTAGAGGCTGAAGTAAATAATGGAGTGAGGAAGGTAAAAGGAAAAGACCGCCGCCTCCTTCATGGGAGCTCCTCTGATCTACAGTTACGGAAGCAGGTTCCAGAGGTTAAGACGGAGAAACTTAAGCGGCGCCAGCGAAGAAGCAAAAACTAGCACTAGCATTAGTTCCCAGAAGTTATCAACAGAGGAAATAGTAAGATTGGCAGGAACAAGGTATGTGCAATACTCTTCACAATGGCAAGATAATTGGTTCATGCCAATGCATCCTTATGCTCAAATTGGTTTCATGATTTTGTCTGAAGAGGAAAATAGGGACATTGACCTTGCCCAATTTCTCCTAGCTTCAGCTGATAAGATTGGGTGCTAACAATTCAAGCGTGTGAATTCATTGCTCCTTCAATGTCAATGGAATTCATCAAATCTTGGGAACACAGTTCAGAGACTCGTCTTTCATTTCTCTTGCACACTGAAAGAAAGACTGAATAGAGAAGGGGATGAGGAAGGGGATGGGGAGAGAAGAAAAGGAAAAGATACGGGAGTGGCGGTGCAGGTGGGGGGAGGAAGGTTTTGTTTTTATTTTTAAGACGCAGAAAAAGAATTAGATTTCTATTTTCTAGTCCAACCACAGCAGCAACAAGTAAAATCAACAGAAATGGTAGTTCAAACAACAATAGTTTGAAACCTTGAAAGCCAAAACAAACACACGAATTTGGTGCTTTATGTATGAGGTAACATTGACATCCTCAGACTTACTGGGAAAATAAGAAAGCAATCCCTATTGCAAACTGTTAATGAATCCATTCATACACATAAATTGCTAAGAGAAATATACTAACATTGAGAATAACTAACGAAACACTGTCACCTAAAAAATCCACTCTCAATCCTACATCAAATTTCCTTCCTGTGTGGTTCAAATTCATAAGGTAGTGGAAAGATCAACGGAGTGGATGAGGTACGTCAGAGCCAGAGTCAACAACATCAGCACATACGCTATCCCTTGATCTACTGATGATCCTGAAAAGACACCAACACAGACATAAGGAACAACAATGCAAGATGTTATTAGATCTGGGATGAAACGAGAGACATCGTAGAAATCCAGATACAGAAAAATAGAATACGGAGAAAGAGGTGGAAAGAGGGATCGGCATCGGAGATCCTCAAAGGTGTGGCGGAGGGTTCTGGCGCGTTTCTCCAATCTTGGCAAGACCAGCTCCACTCCTTGCGGTGGTCTTTCCTTGGGATCTTGAAGAGGAGGATCGAACGACGAAGAAGCAGGTGGCGGTGGCGTTTCCAGAGAATTGCGATGGAGCACGAGACAGCGACGGGTTGCTGTAGTTAGCAGTGGATTCTACAACGGACGGTGCGAATAGAACTGAGGGAAGGTGGAGAAAGAGTCACTGGAGCCAGACGGTGGTAAGAGAAGAGAAGGGAGTGGGGGTGCAGGTGGAGGGGGGAAGGGTTTGTTTTTATTTTTTAATATTATTTTTATTATTTATATTAATTATTAAGGATAATTTAGTAAAAAAATAAAATTAAAGTAGAAAAGGACGATTTTATAATGTTTTGTAACGTTGAGGATGATTTTAATAACAAAAAAAGGTCGGGGACGATTTTGATTTTGGCCTCACACTTTAGGGATGAAAAAAGTACTTAACCCTTGTTTTAAGGGAGAATGCAGAAATTGTGAGACTTTGTTCACAGCGTATGCAATGTCTGGCCTTATTATAGTGGTGTATTGCAAGCCACCAACCATCGATTGATACAAAGTTGGTCTATCAAACACTGCTCCTGACGTGTCAAGCCAAAAACCACTCATCAAAGGGGTAGGGATAGTGCGAACATCAACCATATCAGCCCTCTTGAGCAAGTCCTTCACGTACTTCGTTTGTTTCAGCATTAAGGAACTAGCGGCTGTTCTCTCAGCCTCAATACCCAAAAAGAAGATCATTTCTCCCAAGTCCTTGAGCGTAAAGACCTCATTTAAATCAGCAATAAGCTTGTTTACCTCACTTGAAACAGTGTCAGTCACGAGAATATCATTGGCATACGCCAAAACATAGATAGTAGAGAGGGAGTTGTGCTTGACAAACAAGCAGGGGTCAAAGGTAGTACTGATGAATCCAAAACTCTCAAGAGTACTCTTTAGCTTGAGGAACTATGCACGTGGAGCCTGCTTGAGGCCGTATAGCACTTTCTCTAGCTTACACACTAAATTAGTGCCAAAATGGTAGCCTTCAGGCTGCACTATGTAGACATTTTCAGACAAAACGCCGTTGAGAAAGGCATTGTTAAAGTCAAACTGACAAATTTACCACTGTCTCTACAAAGCAATTGCTAAGACAGCATGGATTATCGCAGGTTTAGCCACCGGACTGAATTATTCCCCATAATCAAAGCATTCCCTCTTATGAAAGCCTTTCGCCACCAGCCGCGCCTTGTACTTCTAGATACTTCCATCTGGCTGTCTTTTGATGCGGAATACCCATCGACATCCAATTGGGTCTGCTGCTGTTGAGGGATCTACAAGCTTCCAGGTTTTACACTTCATCAGGACAACATACTTTTCGTCCATAGCTGCCTTCCATTGTAGTGAGGTAAGAGCCTGAACAACAGAAGAGGGCTCTACTTGTGTGAGATTAGGTGAGGAGGAGCAAAGTTGGGAAGAGTATACCTTAGGCTTGAAAATACCCGCCTGACTTCTCGTTACCATAGGGTGAGTGAACCCAACCTTTACTTCAGGCTCAGGAACAACATGTGATGATTGTTCAGTTAACCCTGCATTACTCAAGAAAAACTCAAAAGTAGAGTTAGAGATGCAAGTGTTAGCAGTGAATAAGCAAGAATCAGTACAAATAAGACTGGCAAATGACTCGATTATGGTTAGCGGAGAGGTTGAGGTTGGCTCGGATGAAACTAGAATTGGAGGAGGAGATATAACATTGGCTGACTCTGGAACTCTCCCTTGACGAGTGGAAGAATTAGATTGAAGAGGTGACGACTCACGAGAATTTGATGAGGGTACTACTGTGGCTGGGGAATCTGTTGAGGGTATTAGTGTTGTGGGTGCTGGTGTACTAGGGAGTGAATCATGAGGAATTTCGAGAGGTACTGGTGGATGGTGCACATGAATAGGAATAGAGATAAGCTTGGTTTTATGAGGAACTACGCCTTTAGATTTTAAGTCCTTGTTAAAAAAATAGCAACTGATAAGAAAATTCAGATTCGTCAAAGACTACATGCCTTATAACATAGAGTTTTTCAGATAGATAAAGGCACTTGTACCCTTTGTAATGCGGTGAGTAACCCAAAAACAGACACTTGTGAGTCTTAAAGTCAAATTTGTGTAGTTAGTAAGGACAGAGCTGAGGAAAGCATGAGCATCTGAAGATTTTAAAGAACTTATAGTTTGGGGCTCTATTGTTCAAGAGTTCATAGGGTGATATGTATTGTGCAGTGACAGAGGGCAGCAAGTTAATAAGGTGTTGTAGTGAGGCAGGCTTCATCCCAAAATTTTAGGAGAATGGATGCTTGAGAGAGAAGGGTTAGAGTAGTTTCAATGACATGCCGATGCTTTCTCTCAGCTTTCCCATTCTGTTCATGGGTATATGGGCAGCTAAGTCTATGTGCAATCCCATTCTCAATCAGGAATTTGGTAAAAGCTTATGAGGTATATTCTTTGCCATTGTCAGTTTGAAGTGTTTTAATCGTATGCCCAGTTTTGTTTTATATATGATTTTGGCATCAATAAAGAGAATGTAGTACCGAAATTCCAAAACACTAATAATAGGAGAAGGATCCCATATATCCGAGAGAATTAACTCTAGAAGTTGACTATAGACTGTTTGAGAGTCAGAAAAAGGAAGATTACGAAATTTGCCTTGGCAACACACATTACACAGGTAGTCTTTAAGTAAAAATTTGCTTTTATTCATACAACTAATATTACAACTTTGTAACACTTTTTCAACAATTTGTGTACTTGGGTGACCTAACCTCTTGTGCCACATATCAAACTCATACACTGACTTAGCATTACAGACAGTGCCTACATTATTAGTGCTACTTGTTACTGTAGAATTAGATGTAAAAGAACTGAGGTTACAAACTCTATGAATGGGTGACAGATGAGGGTTCTTTGACCCAGAATTTCCTGATTTATTGCTTGATGGTGCTGCTCGTGCAAGCACTCCAACATGCTCAAAATGGTATAACCCTCCTCTAAGAGACCTCTTTAACAGAATTTCCTTGGTCTCTTGACATTTTACAAAACAATCAAAAGGATGGAATTCAAAAATTCATGATTGTCAAGAGCAAACTTGGCCACATTTATTAGATTTTTGGTGATGGAAGGTACATGAAGCAGATTTAATAGTTTAAAGTAGTGAGGGTTGGTCTCATTGAACATACAGTATAGTTTTATCAATACCATTTATACTTATACCTTGGGCATTACCTGTTAGCACTTGATCTGTTCCTGCATACTCTGAGCCTGCAATCAAGTTGTTTGCATCAAAGGTCAAATGATGCGAAGCTCCGGTGTCCAGGTACCAGGCTTTGTCAATGAGAGGTGTTGCTGCAGGTGTAGTGGCTAAGAGAGCTTGAGCTTGCTGATCCTATTGTGGCTGGTGAAAGGAAGAGTGAGGTGGTGCTGGTGCATTACCAGTAGTCTGATGTGAATTCTGAAATTGTGATTGAAGCAGTGGACGCATTCCCACACAGTGTTCCCAAATCGATTGCAAAGTTAACACTGTGGCTTGGAGTTACCATAGAAACATGAACTGACACCTTTAAAACCACATCTTCCTCGAAATCTTTTTCTAAAATTCTAGCCTCTACCTTGAAATTGTTGTTGCTGCTGTTGAAAATTAGGTTGATATATTTGATAGCTAGGTTGCTGACTTTGTGACCTTAGATCTAGATTTTGTGCTAAATTCACGTGCATTGTGCCTAGAAAAATCCTTTTAAAATGCTCTACTAGTTCTTTCTGACTCACTAGTAGCGATTCTACTTCACTCTCAGTTATTTCATCAACTCTAACATTAATCATGGTTATAAAGGCACTATAATCCTCATTCAAACCTTGAGACATAGCTTCTACAAATTTCTCACTTGTAGAGGTGCACCTAGGGTAGAGAGAGCATTTGTTACCTTCTTGAACTTAAACATGTACTCTGTTACAGAACCTTGTAGTTTGATGCCTTTGATTTGTGTTTTGAGTTGCTTCACCTTTGATTTCAGCCATTTTACAAAATATTCCTCCAATTTGTACCAAATCTCACACGCAAACTCACAATTCGCTACCTGACTTGTGAAGCTTGGATCTATTGAAGCAAATAGCCACGACACCAAGAACTGATCATCCTGCTCCCAATCGAGGAACTCTTGAGTCTCGATTTCTGCTTCGCGATCTTCGTCAGTCCTAAATCTCTTCGGTATCTTCATCGGATTGAGGTGTTCCTTGAGTCTGTTGGACTTGATGAATGCCAGTACTTGCTGTTTCCAAGGTACGAAACTATCTTCATCCAGCTTGAATGACACTATGCTTATTGCTTGCTCACTTGAGGTTGCGGAAGCTTAAGGCTTGCTCGGAGTAGCCATGGATCAGAACCTTATAAAGTGTAAATAAGAGAAAATAATTTTATTAGTTGATTATTATATTGACTCTTAATCTTATATAACAGCTCTTACAGCAATTACTTACAACCACTAATTATTCTCATAACTAACTAACCAACTCTGTCAACTCATGCTTACTAGCTCAATTGCTATTTATCCCTGACAAATTCGAATAAATCTCACCCGATTTCACCCCATGAACTAAACTATATTAAGTTTTAATTCTATTAGAATTCAATTATTTATTATTTAAAGTCCTTTTTATTTTATACTTTTGTATAATTTATTTAGATGAATTGATTATTTGTGATTTTTAATATTGTAGATTTAAATGCCTATATTATTCCTAATCCACAATATAGCCGATATGAGGATCACATAAAGAAGGATATTTGATATAGTTAAGGCAGTTACTTACTTATGATTTTATTCTTAGGTAGGAAACACTACAAGAAAAGAGAGTTATTTTAACATAATTTTTTTTAACAGTCATAGTTAAGTGTAAAAATTAATATATATTTTTGACAAATATCACAAATGTCAAATTTTTTATGTTTTTTTATTTATAATTTGATTGTAGAAAATTATTTCTCAATTTTGACACTCATTTGTTTTCAACATACTCCATTATTCCTTTTTTTCATTGAGCTCCGTCAATTTTGGCATCACTGCTCTCAGTTTGGGATCATACTACTCATTCTTCATCTTCAAAATCTCAGTTTATTCTTCAGTTTCAAGATCTCATCTCATTTTTTGTTAAAAACTTTTTGTTGAGAATTTTTTATGGTCAATAAGTGTCAAAATAAATAGTATTTTTGACGGTTAATAAGTATCACAAAAAATATATTCTCAAATTTTTCTAACAAATTATTTTTTATGGCCAATATTTATTAAAATAAGATTTAAACTTTTTTTACAATTACTTATATGTTAAAAATATTATTTTTGACAAAACTTTTATTAACATATTTTCATAGTTAAAATAGTGTCAAAATTTATTTTTTTAACGAATTTTAATTTTTTTTGACACATAATAATCCTTAAAAATAGTCTATATTGTTGTAGCGAAAATTGTTAACTAAAAATTTAGGTCTAACTAGATACAAATTTTGGCAAATATGGCAATAAACCCGTACTTCTAATTCATGATTGTACAAAGATTATGATTTTATTCTTTGACAATGAAAAAGTTTAGGTGCAGTAGATACTTCAATTTACTAAGGTCATGTTATATTTGAATTTAATAATTAATTAAATATTAGCCACTTAAAACTTCAACTATTTGTTTTTAAAAATATTGAATATTTTTTAATTTATTTTAGAGAAATTTTTTAGATCTGTGTCTAAAAAGTAATTAGTACCTTTTGTTTTTGTCACTTCTTTTTATCCAAAATGTTATTAGACTATTTTCTATTATGTGCAAATATTTTTTTCTTTATGTTATATACGTTGTATTTATTTTTTATTATCACATTCTTTTTATCCAATATGTTTTTGTATGTTGAATAAAATATTTGAATTGATTTTTTGTGTCTATTACATCTCTTTATTTGATCATATTGTTTTGTATGTTATGCATATATGGCATAGAACGAATAATAAAAAGTGTTTTTTCTTTGTAAATTAAGTATCATAACAAATAAACATAATACATGTAAATATACAATTATGAAAGTCTTCAATAATTATGTATAAATAGAAAGATTAGAATATGACGGCTTCCTTGCATCTTTTAAACTCATAAGTCATAAGTAGAGGAGAGAGGGTAGCATAAAAGTGTGACAAAATTAGAATCAAATTTGAACTTTAATTTGACAAGATATTATTATAAGTATATGTGATGTGCTTATTATTTAATGTAAAGTGATACATGATGTTTAGCTTTGTTTGCCTTTACAGGTGAAGAACATCAACAAAAAGTTATATGTCATCAAATGAAATGAAAAGTAACACCCCCATTTTCATCTCATCTTTTTATTTATTTATTTTTTTTGTGGCATTAATAATGTCCTTCTATTTGTGAAGGGAGGATTAAATAATATAATTTGAAACAAAAAACAATGTTAAAAAGAAGGTGCAATTGGTATCAAAATTGTAATATAATTTTTTTAATCCAGTTTTTTTTTTTACCAAAAATGGGAGATTCGAACTCATCGCAACCTTTTAATTGAGTTTGGAGAGACTATGTGATGAGCGGATAATTTATACGCTTTTTGGCATTGTTTTTAGTATGTTTTTAGTAGGATCTAGTTACTTTTAGGGATGTTTTTATTAGTTTTTATGTTAAATTCACATTTCTGGACTTTACTATGAGTTTGTGTGTTTTTCTGTAATTTCAGGTATTTTTTGGCTGAAATTGAGGGACTTGAGCAAAAATCAGATTCAGAGGTTGAAGAAGGACTGCTGATGCTGTTGGATTCTGACCTCCCTGCACTAAAAGTGGATTTTCTGGAGCTACAGAACTCCAAATGGCGTGCTCTCAACGGCGTTGGAAAGTAGACATCCAGGGCTTTCCAGCAATATATAATAGTCCATACTTTGGCC
>NC_029786.2:15400638-15402049 GCF_000816755.2 Arachis ipaensis
CTTATCTGAAATTCTCACCAATGAATTACATAAGTATTTCTATCTTTATTTTCTGTTTATTTATTACTATTATTCGAAAACTCCATAACCATTTGATATCCGCCTGACTGAGATTTACAAGATGACCATAGCTTGCTTCATACCAACAATCTCCGTGGGATCGACCCTTACTCACGTAAGGTTTTATTACTTGGACGACCCAGTGCACTTGCTGGTTAGTTGTATCGAAGTTGTGACAAATTATGAATTAAGATTAGAGCACCAAGTTTTTGAAGCCATTACCAAGGATCACAATTTCGTGTACCAAGTTTTTGGCGCCGTTGCCGGGGATTGTTCGAGTTTGGACAATTGACGGTTCATCGTGTTTCTCAGATTGGGTAATTTTCTTCTTATTTTATTTTCAAAAATTTTTCAAAAATTTTTCAAAAATATTTTTTTGTTTTTCATTTTTCCCAATTAATATTCGAAAAAAAAATTTAAATTATTCTATGGCTTCAAAACTTTCAAGAATGAATTCTAGAGTTTCATGGTAACATGTTGAATCCTATCTGGCTGTAAAGCCATGTCTAAATTCCTTTGGACTGAGGATTCAACTAATCACTTCAATGCATGTAATAGCATACTAAAGCTTGGCTGGCTATTAAGCCATGTCTAACCCTCAGATTGGAGCTTTAGACTAAAGAGCACAAGATTCCTAGAATTCATATTAAAAATTTTGGAATCCTTATTTTTCTTTTTCCATATGTTTTTCGAAAAAAAAAATTAAAAGAAAATACAAAAAAAATCATAAAATCATAAAACCAAAAATATTTTGTGTTTCTTGTTTGAGTCTTGAGTCAAATTTTAAGTTTGGTGTCAATTGCATATTCATCTTGCATTTTTCGAAAATTGCATTCATGCATTGCATTCATCATGATCTTCAAGTTGTTTTTGGCCAGTCTTCTTGTTTGATCTTCATATTTTCTTGTTTTGTGTCTTTTCTTGTTTTTCATATGCATTTTCAACTTGTTAGTGTCTGAAGTTTGCAAATTTCTAAGTTTGGTGTTTTGCATGTTTTCTTTGCATCAAAAATTTTTCAAAAATATTCTTGGTGTTTATTTTGACATTCATGGTGTTCTTGCATGCATCACATGTTTAGATCCAAAACTTTCATGCATTGCATCATTTTTCATGTTTTTCTCTCTCATCATTAAAAATTCAAAAATAAAAAAAACATATCTTTCCTTTTTTCTCTCATAAATTTCGAAAATTTGGATTGACTTTTTCAAAACTTTTTAAAATCTAGTTGTTTCTTATGAGTCAAATCAAATTTTCAATTTAAAAATCTTATCTTTTCAAAATCTTTTTCAAAAATCAAATCTTTTTCATTTTTCTTATTTATTTTTGAAAATTTTAAAAATATTTTTTAAAA
>NC_029786.2:15402055-15405514 GCF_000816755.2 Arachis ipaensis
AAAACATATCTTTTTCAAAAATTTGATTTTAAAATATCTTTTCTAACTTCTTATCTTCTTATCTTCTCAAAATTGATTTTCAAATTTGTTTCAACTAACTAATTGACTTTTTGTTTGTTTCTTATCTTTTTCAAAACCACCTAACTACTCTTCCCTCTCTAATTTTCGAAAATACCTCCCTCTTTTTCAAAAAATTCTTTTTAATTAATTAATTGTTTAAATTTCAATTTTAATTTTAATTCTCCTTTAATTTTCGAAAATCATTAACTCATTTCAAAAATTATTTTCGAAAATTCTCTTCTCTCTCTCATCCTCTTCTATTTATTTATTCATTTACTAACACTTCTCTTTATCTCAAATCATTGCTCTTATCCTCACCCTTGTGTTTGGATTATCCATTCTTCTTCACTCTTATTCCCTTTTCTTCTTCTACTAACAACAAGGGAACCTCTATACTCTGGTAAAAAGGATCCCTATTATTATTTTTCTGTTCCCTTCTCTTTCATATGAGCAGAAGCAAGGACAAGAACATTCTTGTTGAAGCAGATCCTGAACCTGAAAGGACTCTGAAAAGGAAACTAAGAGAAGCTAAAATACAACAATCCAGAGACAACCTTACAGGAATTTTTGAACAGGAAGAAGAGATGGTGAAAATAATAATAATGCAAGGAGGATGCTTGGTGACTTTACTGCACCTAATTCCAATGTATATGGAAGAAGCATCTCCATTCCTACCATTGGAAGAGGCATCTTCTGAAGAAGAAGCTTATGATCCTGAGAACCCTGCAATAGCAGAGGTAAATTATATGGGTGAACCTTATGGAAGCACCTATAACCTCTCATGGAGAAATCACCCAAATTTCTCATGGAAGGATCAACAAAAGCCTCAACAAGGCTTTAATAATGGTGGAAGAAACAGATTTAGCAATAGCAATCCTTTTCCATCATCCACTCAGCAACAGACAGAGAACTCTGAATAAAATACCTCTAATTTAGCAAACTTAGTCTCTGATCTATCTAAGGCCACTCTGAGTTTCATGAATGAAACAAGGTCCTCCATTAGAAATTTGGAGGCACAAGTGGGCCAGCTGAGTAAGAAGATCACTGAAACCCCTCCTAGTGATCTCCCAAGCAATACAGAAGAAAATTCAAAAGGAGAATGCAAGGCCATTGATATAATCACCATGGCCGAACCTGTAAGGGAGGGAGAGGACGTGAATCCCAGTGAGGAAGACCTCCTGGGACGTCCAGTGATCAATAAGGAGTTTCCCTCTAAGGAACCAAAGGAATCTGAGACTCATCTAGAGACCATGGAGATTCCATTAAACCTCCTTATGCCATTCATGAGCTCTGATGAATATTTCTCTTCTGAAGAGAATGAAGATGTTACCGAAGAGTAAGTTGCCAAGTACCTTGGTGCAATCATGAAGCTGAATGCCAATTTATTTTGTAATGAAACTTGGGGAGATGAACCTCCCCTGTTCATCAATGAACTAAATGCATTGGCTCAACTGAGATTGCCTCAGAAGAAACTGGATCCTGGAAAGTTCCTAATACCTTTTACTATAGGCACCATGACCTTTGAGAAGGCTCTATGTGACCTTGGGTCAGGAATAAATCTCATGCCACTCTCTGTAATGGAGAAACTTGGAATCTTTGAGGTGCAAGCTACTAAAATCTCATTAGAGATGGCAAACAATTCCAGAAAACAGGCTTATGGACAAGTAGAGGACATGTTAGTAAAGGTTGAAGGCCTTTACATCCCTGCTGATTTCATAATCCTAGACACTGGAAAGGATGAGGATGAATCCATCATCATTGGAAGACCCTTCCTAGCCACAGCAAGAGCTGTGATTGATGTTGACAGAGGTGAACTAGTCCTTCAAATAAATAAGGACTCCCTTGTGTTTAAAACTCAAGGTCATCCTTCTGTAAATATGAAAAAGAGGCACAGTAAGCTTCTCTCAAAACAGAGTCAACCAGAGCCCCCATATTCAAACTCTAAGTTTGGTGTTGGGAAGTCTCAACAATGCTCTGAACATCTGTGAAGCTCCATGAGAGCCCACTGTCAAGCTATTGACATTAAAGAAGCGCTTGTTGGGAGGCAACCCAATTTTTATTTATCTAATTTTATTTTTATTTTATTGTTATTTCATGTTTTATTAGGTTCATGATCATGTAGAGTCACAAAATAAATAGAAAAATTGAAAGCAGAATCAAAAAAATAGCAGAAGAAAAATCACACCCTGGAGGAAGGACTTACTGGCGTTTAAACGCCAGTAAGGAGCATCTGGCTGGCATTCAATGCCAGAACAGAGCATGGATCTGGCGCTGAATGCCAGAAACAAGCATAGAACTAGCGTTCAACGCCAGAAACATGCTGCATCTGGGCGTTGAATGCCCAGAACAAGCATCAGTTTGGCGTTTAAACGCCAGAATTGCATGCAAAGGCATTTTACATGCCTAATTGGTGCATGGATGTAAATCCTTGACACCTCAAGATCTGTGGACCTCACAGGATCATCTCAGGATCTGTGAACCCCACAGGATCCCCACCTTCCCTCCTCATAATCCTAGATTCTTCCACATCTTCTTCTTCTTCTATTCTTTCTTCTTCTGCTCGAGGGCGAGCAACATTCTAAGTTTGGTGTGGTAAAAGCATAGTTCTTTTTATTTTTCCATAACCATTGATGGCACCTAAGGCCAGAGAAACCTCTAGAAAGAGGAAAGGGAAGACAAAAGCTTCCNGGATACATTTTCCTCCACACAATTATTGGGAGCAACTAAGGGTGGAACATCAAGAGTACTCCATCATCCTTCATGAAATTAAAGAAGATCAAAGAGCTATGAGGGAGGAGCAACAAAGACAAGGAAGAGACATAGAAGAGCTCAAGGACATCATTGGTTCCTCAAGAAGAAAACGCCACCATCACTAAGGTGGACTCATTCCTTGTTCTCAAATTTTCTATTTTTCGTTTTCTTATGTTAAATGTTTATCTATGTTTGTGTCTTTATTACATGATCATTAGTGTCTAAGTGTCTATGCCTTAAAGTAGTGAATATGAATCCATCATCTCTCTTAAATGAAAAATATTTTTAATTCAAAAGAACAAGAAGTACATGAATTTCAGATTTATCCTTGAACTTAGTTTAATTATATTGATGTGGTGACAATACTTCTTGTTTTATGAATGAATGCTTGAACAGTGCATATGTCTTTTGAAGTTGTTGTTTATGAATGTTAAATATGTTGGCTCTTGAAAGAATGATGACAAGGAGACATGTTATTTGATAATCTGAAAAATCATAAAAATGATTCTTGAAGCAAGAAAAAGCAGTGAATACAAAGCTTGAAGAAAAAAAAATTGCGAAAAAAATAGAAAAAGAAAAGCAAGCAGAAAAAGCCAAAAGCTCTTAAAACCAAAAGGCAAGAGCAAAAAGCCAATAACCCTTAAAACC
>NC_029786.2:15406039-15428273 GCF_000816755.2 Arachis ipaensis
TTTTTATTAGTTTTTATGTTAAATTCACATTTCTGGACTTTACTATGAGTTTGTGTATTTTTCTGTAATTTCAGGTATTTTTTGGCTGAAATTGAGGGACTTGAGCAAAAATCAGATTCAGAGGTTGAAGAAGGACTGCTGATGCTGTTGGATTCTGACCTCCCTGCACTCAAAGTGGATTTTCTGGAGCTACAGAACTTCAAATGGCGTGCTCTCAATGGCGATGAAAAGTAGACATCCAGGGCTTTCCAGCAATATATAATAGTCCATACTTTGGCCGAGTTTAGATGACGCAAAAGGGCGTTGAACGCCAGTTCTACGCTGCAGTCTGGAGTTAAACGCCAGAAACACGTTACAAACTGGCGTTCAACTCCAAGAAGGACCTCTCCACGTGTAAACTTTAAGCTCAGCCCAAGCACACACCAAGTGGGCCCTGGAAGTGGATTTATGCATCAATTACTTACTTCTGTAAACCCTAGTAACTAGTTTAGTATATATAGAACTTTTTATCATTGTATTCACGGTCTTGGTTACTCCGGTTCCCCTCTGGGGCCGAGACCAATGAACTCCATTATCACTTATGTATTTTCAACGGTAGAGTTTCTTCACTCCATAGATTAAGGTGTGGAGCTCTGCTGTTCCTCATGATTTAATGTAAAGTACTACTGTTTTCTATTCAATTCAACTTATCCCGCTTCTAAGATATCCATTCGCACTTCACTATGAATGTGATGATCGTGACAGTCATCATCATTCCCCCATGAACGCGTGCCTGACAACCACTTCCATTCAACCTTAGATTGAATGGATATCTGTTGGATATCTAATACAGGGGACCGAGTCCGAGTTATTAGTGTCTTCGTGGTATAAGTTAGAACCCATGGATGGCCATTCCTGAGATCCGGAAAGTCTAAACCTTGTCTGTGGTATTCCGAGTAGGATCTGGGAAGGGATGGCTATGACGAACTTCAAACTCGCGAGTGCTGGGCGTAGTGACAAACGCCAAAGGAGGGTGAATCCTATTCCAGTATGATCGAGAACCTCCAGATGATTAGCCGTGCCATGACAGAGTATTTGGACCTTTTTCACAGAGAGGATGGGATGTAGCCATTGACAACGGTGATGCCCTATATAAAGCTTGCCATGGAAAGGAGTAAGAAGGATTGGATGAAAACAGCAGGAAAGCAGAGGTTCAGAGGAACGAAAGCATCTCTATACGCTTATCTGAAATTCTCACCAATGAATTACATAAGTATTTCTATCTTTATTTTCTGTTTATTTATTATTATTATTCGAAAACTCCATAACCATTTGATATCCGCCTGACTGAGATTTACAAGATGACCATAGCTTGCTTCATACCAACAATCTCTGTGGGATCGACCCTTACTCACGTAAGGTTTTATTACTTGGACGACCCAGTGCACTTGCTGGTTAGTTGTATCGAAGTTGTGACAAATTATGAATTAAAATTAGAGCACCAAGTTTTTGGAGCCATTACCAAGGATCACAATTTCGTGCACCACTATGCCATTTGAGCTATAAAATAATAATTTGTATGTCTCTATCATTTAAACTTTTAATCAAAATATACTCTTACTTAATTATTACCTAAATATCTAAAATCCTATTATTATTATTATTATTATCGTCATTATTGTTGGCGCATGTGCATGTCTTTGAGTTCAAAAGAAATCAAACTCTCATATTATGAGATAATGCGATAAATATAAAATTATTCATGTATCTTAGCTTTTGTAAATACAGTTTAACTAAAATTATCAAACTCATAAGTCTAATTAAATTCGTAGAGTTGATCTAAACTTAATTTATAGATTTATACGAGTTTATTTGATATAATTTTTTAAAAAAATATATATATTTAAATTTAACAATTTCAATCTCAAAATACAAAATAATAATAATAAATTAAATAATACGTTAGTATAACAATTACAAAAAATACTTTAGAATATATTCGCAACAATAAGTCTAGAAATACTAGAATCTAAAGGCCATATATGAACCAATATTCTTAGACATTTTATCTCAAAATCAACAAATCAACCATATCAAATAATTGAATTAGTACAACTATCCGTAAATAATGGTAAGAAATTATGAAAAATGAATTAACAAAGGAGAAATTATAGTGAAACATCATTAACAACTACAAATACTACAAGAAAAACGTTGAGTATCATCGGATTTATTGTTAGAAAAACGAATAAAATCTGATAGAATAAATCTTGCCGATAACAAATTATCATCAGATTTTTGCGTTTGGCAGTAACTTGCGTCGGATTTAACAGGGAATATGAATATCAAGAAAATGAAATCTGTTGCAACTTACCGTCGGAAACTTTTTGATAGTAACATTGGTGCCAAAGATACGGTTTCGCGCCACCTTACCGGTGGCCGACAGTAAAAGCCGATGGGAATATTTTTTTTAGTTTTTTTGGAAAATTAGATGTACTATTATTGTCGGTATATTCCGACGGTAGATGTTTTTTTTTTATTTTTTCCATCCATTTATAATGTATCTCGATAATTAATAATTGAAACAGTGTTTTAAACCTGATATAAAATATCATATATACAAATTAAAAATATAGAATGATGGTATCGAAATATCTGAAATAATGCTAATTATATTACATTCTTCTCAAAGTTTGATATAGAAATACATAAGATAGAATTATATTTACATTAACCCCATTCATATTCATTATCTTCTTCCTCTGGTCCACCATCCTCCTCTTCCGAGATAGTTTCCTGATCATCGAAATCGTCTTCCTTTTCGTCGTCGCCATCGACCCCATCTTCTTCTTGAAGATCATCATCCTCTGATGGTAGTGCTTCGTCATCTATTCCAAGGTCAATGATGTCATCATTCATAATAGCCGACCTAAGGGTGATCGGATCACTGGTATCCACTGCCATTTTCGAAGGAGATAGGTCATCAATCTGGTAAAGTTCCTGACCCTCTATCCCATCAAACTCGATGCAGCCTCTTGGCTTAATCTTAACCACAACCATCCAACTAGACCTGCATGAATCCGGATAAAGCAAATAATATACCTATCATGCATTTTGAGGTAGAATAAAAGGATTGTAGTGCCTATATTTCCTAGTTACATTAACTTTAGCGATATCGTAGTTCTTGTACTTTTGTGTTCCTTGCGAGAACTTGGATCATACCATTCACATCTAAACACGCACACCTTGTAGGTAGTGCGACAAAAATACTCTAATTGAATTATGTTGTGCAATACACCAAACCAATCAGAATAACCACCCCCTGAATCCCTAAGAACCCAAACTCCGGTGTTATCTGTTTTCTTTCTAATCGACCACTGTAAAGAATGGAACTGATAGCCATTAACATTGTATATCGGGTAGCTTATGTCCTTATTCATTGGACTCCAACTAAGGGAAACTACTTCCCAATCTGTTGTGCAGTTAGATGCACGCTGATGTATTGTCTGAATTAATGTGAAAAATTGTTCAATGAGGTATCGGAAATTGTCTTTTGGAATAACCTATATGATAAAATAGGATAAAGAAGTTTTGATTAGATTATGAAGTTAATATCTTACTGATTTCAATATTTACGAAGACTTAAAAAACTCACATGAGGTAGAGTGAAATCTGGTCATAGTTAAGCAAAACATGCAGATGTGCAGCATCAATTTCCTTCTTCTCTAACTAGTAGTCACTGCTCGCACCAATTGTAGCTCCTTTCGAAGAAAAGATTGGATATGTTATGCCACTTGATGACGAGGATTCTCTTATCTCATCGTTACTTCCAACCCTTTGTTCTACATAACTCAATATGAGGCTGAAAATAAAATGAGCAAAATGCGGATGTTTCCTTTGCTCAGAACACTTTGCAGATGCTGCCCTTAATTCGAGCTCTGTTCTTTACGGTGTGCTTGAATGAACCAATCATCCTCTCAAACAGGTACATCCACCTAAATTGGACCGGCCCATATAGTATTACTTTGTATGGTAGATGAATTGCTAAGTATTTCATAGCGTCAAAAAAAGGATGGAGGGAATATCCTCTCTAACTTACAAAGTATGATGGAAATGTTCTTATCCATGACTGTGAGATCATTAATTCTAAGTTTCTAGCACATAACTCCCTAAAGAACTCACTTATTTTTGTGAGGGGTTTCCAGATGTTAGTTGGAAGTTCTCTGAATGCGACAAGAAGCAAAGACTCCATGAAGAATGACAATCATGACTCTTCAACACAGCAAGTCTATCCTATGAGACGTTTGCACACTTGTTCAAGTTAGAGACATAACCAACAGAAAACTTCAATCCTCTAATCCAATTTCAAATATTTTGTCTCTAGTCCTTCGTTAGAGCGAACACCGCCTTTGGTTTAGCCTACCGCTCATTCTCAAGTTTGTTTAAGTTTAGTTCTGACCGCCTACAAATGTCTACCAAGTCTAACTTAGCCTTATCATTATCCTTTGTTCGCTCATCGTCCATTATTGTGTGTATGATATTATCAAATATTTTTTCAATGTGCATCACATTAAGACAATGTCGAACCAAGTTGTCTTTCTAATAAGGCAACTCCTAATACTCTATTTAGTCCAATTATACTCCCTGTTATATTCCGAAGGTCTCAAACATGTCCCGTTATTGACGATATTTGGGATTCTACTGACACAATGTCAAACTTTTCTACCACCCAATCTCACGGGTGCCTCTTCTTATTCAATTTTATTATTTTTGAACAAGTCTTTGTTGTGCCACAAATGATGATCCATATCGAGGAATCTTCGATGACAATCAAACCACGAATTCTTACCGCCGTTTGTCAACCAAAATGCCTTTGTATCCTCCATATAAATGGAACATGCCATTCTATCCTGAGTGGACCAACCTGACAACATCCCGTATGCAGGAAAGTCATTAATGGTCCACATCAACGCAGTATGCAGTTGAAAGTTTATCTTCGTCGAAATATCATACGTTTCTACACCATGGATCTACAACTCTTTTAACTCATATACCAAGGACTGCAAGAAGACATCTATTTTGGCCTTTGGATTGCTGGGACTAGGTATGATACAAGTTAGGAACATGTATGGGTCTTTTATGCAGATTTCAAAACTCAGGTTATAAGGTGTCACCACTATAGGCTAACAAGAGTATGCATTACCGAAATTGGAATTCGATGCGAACCCGTCAGAGCACAAAGCTAGTCTAACCTTTCTAGGCTCGGTCGCAAATGTAGGATAGACCCGATCAAAATGCTTCCAAGCTTCTCCATGTGACGGGTGCGTCATGATTCCATAATCTCTCTTGTTGGTAATACGCCAGGTCATGTGAGTAGCTAGACTCATCGATGCATACAATCGTTTCAGCCTAAGGATAAATGGCAAGTAGCGCATCCATTTCATTGGAACTCTTTTTAATCGCCATTTACCAATCTGTTTTCTCTCGGCTTGAAACCTCAGTGATCCACAAAATCTACATTCAGTTAGGTATGCATCTCTCTTGTAATATAGCATACAACCATTCAAATAATAATCAATTTTTACTAAATTTAGACACAATTTTAAAACTAACTTCTTTGCTTCGTAGTGGATACGGGGGATCCCAGTGGTCCCGACAGATACTAGTTCATTGCAAAGAATGGCCACTTATCAAAAGACTTTTGGGTATGATTTGACTCCGACTTAATACTCATCATTCTAACACATGCAGACAAAGGTTTCGCGGCAAATTCTAACAGATGATAAAATCTCTTTGCCTTTGGGTTAGGCTCTTGTTTAGCCTCTTCCAACTCTGTAACACCTATTGCATCAAACGCTATCTTGTTGTATCTCTCTTGGTTATCCTCCTAATTCATTTCTTCCATGTTTAGTTCTCTCACTACCCGAACCCTCATTGATCGACCATAGAATCTATTCAAATTCGAGGCAGACCGGCTAATTCCCTGCTCGTCCACTTCTCTATCTGTGTTCTGTCCGCATCAAATACCTATCTTTAGACCCATTACGATAGAGGAGAAGTGTTATATCCAAAGGTCCTAACCACTTATTCAGTCGACACTTATGACACGGACATCTGGACACCCCTTCAGACCTAGACGAGTTTATGATGAAGACATACGCAACCCCCTCAAAGAATTCAAGTTTTAAACTCCCCAGGTCCACTGTTATCCCTATTATATTGCAACACATACCCTAGAATTCAACCAATAACGCAAATTATTAAAATTTTTAGAAAATTTGGCAGAGCGTATCCTGTAATTAGAATCTTTCGCCAAATACAATCATTATTTTCTGACAAACCAAACATGTTTTAAACAATTTAAACGATAATTTGGCAGAACTTCTTCTTAATTCAGAGATATCTATCAAATAATAACAATTTTTACAGAGAAAACAGCTGCAAGCATAAATTATAACATACACGTATTTAATAAAACATCAAATCCTAACCATTCTAGTGTACAACCCCTTATAACTTCACAATTTTTCAGCAAACAAGGATTTCGAGAAGGCGCCACTATACGACCTTCTCCCACTTCCGTCCTAAAACTCTATCCTAGAAAAAGTAAGTCCAACATAAAATTTAAACAATTCATTATATTCAAAGATAGAAAACTAACTTGAAATATTACTACACAGACAACAAAAAAGTAAAATCCAACTGATCTCAGAGAAAATCGCACCATCCTAATAAAAAGGACAACTTATTAAATTCACAAGTTGAAACTAATTCAAAAACTAATTTGAAAGAATAAGTAAACTCATTATTTCAATTAAATAAAATCTAATTCTAATTTCACCAAACTACCAACAAGCATTACAAAAATAAGCGATATAAGTTTAATGCAATTGAAAGAAACTCATTCACTAAACTCAACTAAAATCTTCCAACAACTCAAGCACTCTTAATCTCACCGTACTTAATATACTCTAACATTATTTAATTTTTTATCTTATATTAAATTAACATAACAACTCTTAATCACACACTTCATTAAACAAATTTAATCACTGATTTGACAAAAACCCTAACAAAATGCTAAACCCACAAAATAATCTAGAAAAACAAAACAATCATATCAACAATAAATCTGATGATAGTGGCTGCAGGATCTCTTTAACGTGGTGGTGACAGAGGTGGCACTGATAAGGACGTGAACAGCAACCACGGCGGGATAGTAGCAGCAGCAGAATCGATGACGACGATGTGCTCTCGGTAGTTGTGATGGTGACAGCTTCGACGTCAAGGGAGAGAAAAGACGACAAGAGAGAGAGAGAGAGAGAGAGAGAAAGAGAGAGAGAGAGAGAGTGTGTGTGTGTGTGTGTGTGTTTGCAGAAGTGAGGGGGAAGGGTTTCGCGTTTGAATTTTATCCTAATTTTACCGTCAGATTTACCGGCAGATTAATCTGCCGGTAAATTATCAAAACGACGCGTTTCACTAAACCGTGATACCGATTGAATATACCAACGAAAAATCCGAACGTAAAATTGGGGCGGGTGAGTCACTACACCACATCCGGCAGATAGCAGCGGTTATGTATAGGATTAGCAGCGGTTTTTAACTGCTGCCAAACGAATAGCAGCGGTTGATAAATCCGCTGAAAGATAGTGTGCGGCTAATACCCTTAGCAGCGGTTATTAGTAACCGCTGGTACAACCGCTGCTAAATGGTATTTTGCAGCGGAATTATTTTGCAGCAGTTTCATCGGCTACTAAATCGTGAAAATATGATTTAAGGGAGATTGCAGCGGTTGACAACCGCTGCAAAATGCCATACGTTTACTAATCCTGTTATGAATATAGCAGCGGATTTAAAACCGCTGCCAAATGTCGAGTAACACTTTTTTTAAAAAAAAACCAGAATTTATAATAGAATATGACAACTCTTTTATTCTTTATATGTTCATCCACTCAACTGCGTTAATTTATTAAAATAACCAACAGCCAATCCAAAAACAACACACGAAACAAAACATAATTAATTTTGCAAAGGTGAATCATTATAACGATAATTTGCATCCAGTGCATCCATTACTATAAACTACAAATAAAGTCAACAAAATAAAAAACTACAAATAAATATCTCAAAAGGCATTACAAAAGTAAATAATAAAAGAGTATTCCGATTCCAACACTGATAAGTCAAATCATTAGTGCCCACACATCATCTTGCATGCGATGAGGTTGGTGCACTTCTCAAAGAATCCAAACATGCAGCTATTTCAGGTGGCAAATTACCTCCTTGTTGCTAGATTACGTATGTCAACAAATCTCCCATTGTCTGTATTTTTGCCTTTCCTTCAGCTGCATCTGTCTCCATTCTCTGTTTCTTTGCCTTTTTCTCTGCTGCTGCTGCCTTGAGTTATGCTGCCTCCGCCTTGAGTTTCACAATCTCAATCTGTACACCGTAGTCCGACTGCTATGGAATGTTACGAAAACACCAACTCGGACATGTACCAATACCGAGTCCACAAACTCTTCCTGGGTGCTCCTTTCCAAGCACTTGTGCAAGGGAATCATTCTGTGAAAATTCCTTGCTAGAGAGGTCTTGACTCTCAACAAGTTCAATTGCTTCCTGCAAACATGTGAGGTCCGGATTTACACTAATCTGAATTCAATGATAGTAATTGCAAAGGGAAATTTGAAAAAGTAATGAACATGATTTACCCTAATCAAACGCGCTTCTTCATTCATATACTTTTCATTTTTTTTATGACTCATGGTCCATCCTTCTCCTCTCCCAATAGGCCTTCCCAGTCGTTGCTCCTATAACAATCATCAACACACATTTGTATTAAACACAACATTGTATTACCAAAAACACGTCAATATTGTTGAACTGAAGTTAAATTAATTACTTCTTCGTGTCTCTTTCTTGCCATCGTTTTAGAACCTCCGGTATGTGTGTATTGTTGCTTTGAACGATTAACGGCATTTTTTCTACACTTCTTCTACACACAAAACAAAGAAAAATAAATGTTATCGGGATAAATTACTATACTATTAATGATTTTATAAATCAGTCTTAAGCGTACAACTTCAGGAAACAAAAAAAATGATAAGGTGATGAACTTTTGGGTAGTAGTTTTTCCACTATCACAATAAATTCAGCATATTTAGTAGTAGTTCATTACCATTTAAAATCACATACAATGAAATTTCAACTACATATTTGTTACCTTTGTGTCATCGTCCAACCGATATTGAAGAAACTTTTTCCAGTGATTTGCCTCTATTCCTACTGGCTTACGCTTGATATTTTCCTCAAAAGTTAGTTCTTCGTCATAAACCTTATGGAACAAATGATTTCTTGAATTCCTCCAGCAGCTTCCTATTCTTTGTAAAATTCCCCGCTTTATCCACCCTCTTTTATCGTCCTCATAGTAGAAGACTTGCTACAAGTAGTTCAGATCAAAAGACAACATATAATAATTAACCACCTCAAACAGACTTATGTATTATCAAAAGACATACTTTATGACATCAACAATCCTCGACAACAAAATTCACAGAAGTCAACTACAAGAAACCCAACATGCACTATCCTTCTCTAATTTACCAGACTAAAACAAATAAAATAGATAACCAATTGTGTATCCACCTACTAACGGAGAGTTGCTGCACAAAAAAAACAGCATCCCCATAGGAAGGAAACAATGAAATAATCTCTCAAGAAAAAATTAAAACCACATAAACATTCAAAATTTCAAAGTTAGGATGGTAACATAATCAACTTGTGCAGATGTGTTCCAATTTTATTTTCCTCAAGCATTTTCATCTAACCGAAAATCATAAATAATAGCTAGTCACTCTCTAATTAATAGCAATAGGAGCAGCTTTAACATTCTCATGAGGTTTATAAGTTTTATCATTATTGTTGTTATTATTATTACTACAATTATTAGTTACATTGCTATACATGAAGGGTCAGATTAATTGGGGATTAAGCTGTATAATTATATAGTGCAATTTAAACTATACAAAAATTCCTTAGAAATTTATCGAATATTCTATAAAAATCCGTTTGGTCGATATCATGTGTGTGCATCTTAATCTTTCCTTTTATTGTTCATTTAATATGTAAAAAAACAGCAATTTACACCGAGCATTGGTAGCGCCTTACTTATTCAAACAAAAGAGTAAACATTACCTTAACCTGGTCATACGCATGCTCCTTGGAAGCCTTACTCATTGTCTTCCAACTCTTTGCACAAATTGGTAATTGTTGAAAATCAGACCCCAATGTCCCCAAGAACCCGCTCAATAAGCCCGCTGCCTGACCAACTTGTTGCAACTCTCTATTATAGTGTAGAACGATCTTCTTTCCAGGAGGAAGTGCTAATGCCTCCTTAACAGTCAGCTCCATAGAAGAGATCACACCATTTTCTAACAGCAATGAACAAACTTCAAATGTTAGTTTACTAAGAGAATATAATGCACGGAGAAGAATCATTACATTTACTAAGAAGCAAGCATCAGAAGAATACCTATGACATCAACAACCCAATAATCAGTGTCCTTTTTTTTGCTGTTGGCATTGCCTTGATGTTCAACTTCATGTGCGACAAAACATGTTGTCTAGATGGTCATCGAATGACTCGATCTCGTCCGCCTCCGGGTCATAGTCTTCATCTTCTGAATGGTCATCTACACCTTTATGTGAATCCGGTGGATGCTTTCTATTTGTCGCAGGAGCTCGAGCGTCCCCAATGTCACTTGACGAAGCCATCCGTGTTTCATTGCGAGGTGGTCGAAAGGGTACAGCGTTAACACGGGATTGTCAAGCACCGTTGCCGGAATGCGGAGGTGGAGGGGCTCTTCCACGTCGCTGTGCACTTGAAGTTTCTGCTCCCGTATCATGCGTTCCATCCGTTTGCTAAAAAAAAGTTGTTAGAACATCAATATATTTTATTCGATTTTCCCACAAATTATATTGAAGAAGTGTATACACTAAAAGGCAAATGAACATTCAAAAAAATTGGTGCATTAAATAACTCACCGGAGTAGCATGGGTTTGACTATTAGGGCCAGCTACAAGTCCGATTGCATTACTAACGGTGTACTGAGGTTTTCTTGGCATTTGATTATTCCTTAACACAACACAAGGTCATTAGAGAACCAGCAATAGAACGACAATGGAAAATCAAATAGTGCACAATGACTATACCAATTATATCAATCAAGTTTCAAACAACATTTAAGACATTATATAGCAATTTTGTTGCTGAATAATAATAAATAAATGAAATTAAATAATCATTACAAGTCTGTTATCAACTTTCAAAGGTGCTAATAAAGGAGACAAACTCTGTGGTGTTAAAGATGACATGGCAACAACTTTTCATCCCCAACAAACATTTGTCTAAGTAAGATGAGAAATTAATGTAACCTTAGCAAATCGAGCATTAGAGAAGTTGTTAAATATAAACATTTGAGATGTAAATAACTATCGTATTAAATTTTTCCTAAACCAGTCATGACCAGTGTTGAGGCCGTAAACCAAATATTGGGGGTAAGACTCATTAAAAATTGATACTTATTCAACCTATCTATAGCAACAACTTTTTCAGGTATCTCTAATTAATTTTGTAAATGTTGCAAACGTCTGAATGGTACGTAACAGGTCTATCTTGCATGTAAAGAAGCAGATCATCAATAACCAAAGGGAGAAAAATTTAGTATCGTAACATTTGGGTAGGGGTCACCATGGTTTGGATTTTCAAAAGTCCAAACAAGATCTACTTTAGAACCAATTTTATGGTTCATGATACCAAACTGGAACCGGATTAGAAAGAGACACCGGTTTAAAACGGGTTCGAAGAAACAAAAACCTATTTCATGTCGTGTTTAATATTTAAATCTGGTGTCATTTATTAACCTGATGTTAAATCCAGTTTTTTAATATCCAAATTAAAAATCCGATTTTAAATTTGGTTTTAAAATATCCAAATTTAAAATCTGGTTTTATTTTTAACATCAAATTTTAAAACCAGATTTTTTAACCAAAAATCCAGTTTTAATCAAAGTTTGATTTTTTTTATCCCTCCTGTCCAAACCAAAGGAACAACCAAATCCAACAAAAGCACAACAAAGCTTCTACTTAGCTTATAATTTTCATGTGGACAGAATTTAAAAAAAAAAAACAGATCAACATAAACAAAAAGGGACAGCAACATTTCAGAGCTCGAGGTAAACAAACAGCATCAAAGGACGTAAACAAAAAAATGAGCAGAAAAGAAACACAAAGAACAATAGAATCTTCAAGGCAATGGATGAATGAATAATAATAACAAAATCATATCTTGTTCCTACATGTAAAAACACAATCACAGTCAACGCAGATTAATGGTTGGAGAAAGAACTAAGTTTCAAAATCAGTTAATCAAAATGCAGCTCAACCTCAGGAATCCCAGCAGCAATATGTGAACAATATATCAGATAAGCGAACAAACTGCAATTCAAACTCAAGAATAGCATGATAGTATGATGAACATAATTCTAAATAGCAATATTTACGCACAATCTAATTGAATCGGTAAGCATATGGCAGCAAAATCAGACACGGTATAGTGGATAAAAAGGATCACACAATCTCAATAATTACAGCAACAACCATAAGTCCATTTTCAATATATAGATCCAAAATATGAACTTCTCATGTAACCTATTCAGTAGAGATAGAAAAGTACTGGTCCATTTATAATAAGATTTTTTTTGGGTCTCATTTATTGAGTTCAAACAATACAATATAAAATTGAAAAGGGTTCCAATACTGGGTTAGACTGAGGGAGAGTGTGTATGTTCTGTAAGACCAAAAAAAATAGAGAGAGACAAATAGATAAAAGACATTAATAGATAAAAATAAATAAATAAATAAATGGGGAAGGAGAAATTGGGCCACAAAAGTATTTGCCTCAAGTCTGATTTTTTTATCCCTCCTGTCCAAACCAAAGGAACAACCAAATCCAACAAAAGCACAACAAAGCTTCTACTTAGCTTATAATTTTCATGTGGACAGAATTTAAAAAAAAAAAACCAGATCAACATAAACAAAAAGGGACAGCAACATTTCAAAGCTCGAGGTAAACAAACAGCATCAAAGGACGTAAACAAAAAAATGAGCAGAAAAGAAACACAAAGAACAATAGAATCTTCGAGGCAATGGATGAATGAATAAGAATAACAAAATCATATCTTGTTCCTACATGTAAAAACACAATCACAGTCAACGCAGATTAATGGTTGGAGAAAGAACTAAGTTTCAAAATCAGTTAATCAAAATGCAGCTTAACCTCAGGAATCCCAGCAGCAATATGTGAACAATATATCAGATAAGCGAACAAACTGCAATTCAAACTCAAGAATAGCATGATAGTATGTTGAACATAATTCTAAACAGCAATGTTTACGCACAATCCAATTGAATCGGTAAGCATATGGCAGCAAAATCAGACACGGTATAGTGGATAAAAAGGATCACACAATCTCAATAATTACAGCAACAACCATAAGTCCATTTTCAATATATAGGTCCAAAATATGAACTTCTCATGTAACCTATTCAGTAGAGATAGAAAAGTACTGGTCCATTTATAATAAGATTTTTTTTTTGGTCTCATTTATTGAGTTCAAACAATACAATATAAAATTGAAAAGGGTTCCAATACTGGGTTAGACTGACGTAGAGTGTGTATGTTCTGTAAGACCAAAAAAAAATAGAGAGAGACAAATAGATAAAAGACATTAATAGATAAAAATAAATAAATAAATAAATTGGGAAGGAGAAATTGGGCCACAAAAGTATTTGCCTCAAGTTAATTCGAAGATGAATGAAGAACTTTGAGAAGTTGGGCCTAAGTGTGTTCACTCCAAAATCAAATAATTAACCAAATTAATCAAACTTAGTAAAATTAAACAGGAAAATGGACCAGAATCTGGAAGCAAAAAACGCGAAAGGGTCGAAAGGGTTCCGTTACGAAACTCAAAATACCGGTCAGGAAGAACGGAAAGCCTCTCCTAGCAAAAACTCTCCGTTACTTTCCTCTTATACCATGACTACAACGGTTATTCATGTGTAGCAAGACTTCAACTGACATGGTATGGCATAAAGAGTTTGATAATAATGATGGGTACTTGAGGCATCCAAGGGACGCTGAAGCATGGAAAGAATTTGATGCAAAGTATCCATGTTTTTCCAACGATCCGCGCAATGTTCGTTTAGCTTTAGCTAGTGACGGGTTTAATCCTTTCGGCAATATGAGTACGAAGTATTCCATTTGGCCAGTGATTCTTATTCCGTACAATCTTCCTCCATGGCTTTGCATGAAACAAACATCTTTTATCCTATCTATGATTATTCCCGATCCTAAAATGCCGGGTAATGACATAGATGTATATTTGGAGCCCTTGGTGGATGAGTTGAAGTAATTGTGGGATGGTGTTGAAACTTATGATGCTAATAAGAGGACCACTTTCAAGATGCGTGCGGCGCTAATGTGGACTATTAGCGATTTTCCGGGGTTGGAAAATTTATCTGGATGGAACACGTACAGTGGGTTAGCATGTCCGAACTGTAATGTGGACGCTAAGCCTCAGCGACTAACATTCAGTCGAAAATAGTGTTACATGGGACATCGCCGCTTCTTGACTCAGAGCCATAAGTATAGACTATAGACTAGACCGTAGTCGATTTGATGGACAAGCTGAAAGCAGGGATCCACCGAAGAAGTATTCTGGAACAGATGTCTTAAGGCAGCATTGTAACATGCAAGTATCATTTGGGAAGAACTCAACTCTGACAGCCAAAAGAAGACGCATTAGTGAAGATGCAGATCAAGATGACTCGTATTGGAAAAAGAGGAGTGTGTTCTTTGATCTCCCGTACTGGAAGGATCACATGTTGCGTCATAACCTTGACGTGATGCACATAGAGAAAAATATTTGTGACAATGTGGTCTTCACTATCTTAAACGATAGCGTCAAATCAAAAGATAATCTTAAAGCTCGCAAAGATTTACAAAGCATGGGCATAAGGCCTGAATTGTGGCCGGACAAAGGTGGTAAATATCCTTCAGCAATGTTCACAATGTCGAATCCACAGAAGGATGTATTTCTGAAGACTCTACAGAACGTGGTCTTTCCAGATGGTTACTCGAGCAATATTGCTCGTTGTGTTGACATCCGGCAGCGCAAGTTGTATGGGTTGAAGAGTCACGACTGCCACATTCTAATGGAAAAATTACTTCCAATTTTGGTGAAGAATGCATTGCCAAGTCCGGTATCGAATGTGATTGCGAATCTGTCCTCATTTTTTTGAGAACTCTGTGGAAAAGCTATAAATCCTATGCAGCTTGGTGCCCTTCAGAATCATGTTGTGCAAGGTGCCCTTCAGAATCATGTTGTGCAAACTCTGTGTCAGATGGAAATGATATTTCCTCCATCCTTCTTCACTGTCATGGTTCACCTTACGGTGCACCTCGTTGATGAACTAAAACTTGGTGGCCCGGTACATTATCGGTGGATGTATCTAATAGAAAGGTTAACGTGCTAATAAACGCATTTAAGAATCCTTTTTCCAATTTTCTTACGTATATACTAAACATTATGTCGTATTCATGTAAAAGGTACTTGGGACGATTGAAGCAATACGTGCGTAACAGGGCACAAGCTGAAGGCTCAATTGCGGAGGGCTATTTATCCGAGGAGATTTTGACATTCTGCTCCAGATATTTGGATAATACTGAGACTAGAATCAAACGTCCAGCGCAAGTTGACGATCGATCTGTTGATATTGCAAACAATGCAGGATGTACTAAGTTCCCTGAAAATGGAAAAGCTTCGGGGGCTGTATCACATTTTGCACTAACCCCAATGGAAAGAGATCAGGCACATCGTCATGTGCTAGTCAATTGCGAGGCCGTCGCTCCATTTATTGAGTAAGTATGTAGATGTAATCATTAAGCATGATTATAACCAATTTCAAACACTCAGTTGTTGGACTAATTTCTTGTTATGTCGTAAAGTAAATTTAGGTCAGAAACCAAGCGAAAGTTACGGGATCAAACAAGGTCGCACTCTAAGATAGACCGTGTTGTGCATGCAGAATTTCCAAGCCGGTTCAAGCGTGAGGTTCGTTGAAATTTAAGCTGACCAACTTATTTCTTTCCTAGAATTATTTCTTGTAAATTCCAATTTTTAATACGAAGAAACTCTAATTTATGGTGCTAGGTTCCAATGGACAGTACCGTACCTTCGAAAGAAATGAAGTTGCTAGCATGTGGTCCCATGCTTCAGGCAAGACGGTTTGGGTCATACAACGTCAATGGGTACAAGTTTAGAACTATCACAAAGGAAGACAGGCTGAAAACACAAAATAGTGGAGTTTATGTCTCATCCAATACAAGAAGTTATGCCAGCATGCGTTACAACTGAGTGGCTGATGGTAGTGTTCCATATTATGAAAAAATTATGGACATCATCGAACTGAATTACAGCTGCCATTTCACAGTGGTTTTGTTCAAATGTATTTGGGCTGATACAACTACGAGAAGAGGAATCAAACAAGACCATCTGGGCCTTACCAGCGTTAATTTCGCTCGTCCAATTCACACCGGTGATCGAGAAGAGGATGAACCGTACATATTGACATCAGAAGCTCAGCTCGTGTACTATGTACGTGATAAAGTAGATCAAGAATGGAGTGTAGTGCTTCATGTAAAACCACGAGACTTGTATGACATGGGAGGAGAGAATGAGGATGTTGAAGCTGCTTTTTCTCCTCAGCCCGGGTTGAACATGTCAGCAGCAGGTGACATCAGTGATTTACAGTTGACAAGAGATGATGATATAGAATACCCAGTAGCAGATGGTTCTGATAAAATAGATTATGTGCCATAGTGAAAATATGGCAAAACATGTGTAGCATTTTCAGAGTATCTGTGTGTGTTTGATAAGTTTAACAGTGTTTATGATGTGCGCAGTTTGCTGGTTACATTATTATCTATGTTTTCGTATTTGAATTAAGTTTTCATTTCAAGTTTATTTTCATTAATGCCACCAGTTCCTCATCATCATCATTGTTATTGTTCTTAACATCCAATAAAGAAAATTATGACATCGGGTAAATTATCTTGAATTACAATATTGTTATCATTGACAAATATAGTTAATATAAAAAGGTGTTGTAACAGGATAAATGAAAACGGAGGATTTCTCATCATGCTGTGCAGGCACAACGTTCGCTAACAAAATGGCTATGGCCTCTCCATTCTCTTCATTGGAACATGCAATTACGGTTGCCAGAGACATATGGTCCCGTAAGTTGAATGTTAGGTCTTGGTTGGAGGCTTTATCAGGTCGATCTTGTTCTAATGAATACTTGGAAACGGTGAACGAAGCTACTGTGCAGGTATGTTCATTAGCCGTACCCTTAAACACTTGCGTTCAACATTGTTTGAAAAATAAGAATTTTAAGTTGCTATATGCTTATGACATTTAAATAGTGATAGTTGTTCTATTAATGCTAAAATTTTTGTAGGAACTTCATGAATGGGGATCAAGGTACGAGGAGAAATTTGGCTATGTTTTTGTGACATTTGTAGCTGGTAGGACATCTGAAGACATACTTGCTGAAGTAAAGGTTGGTAATAAATTTCTAGCACAGTAAGTGAATTACAGAGACACAATATGTTTTACAAAATAGACCATCAACTATACATTTTATTATGGTGCAGATGCGATTTAATAACTCGCATGGTGTTGAGTTGGAGATTGCTTCAAAAGAGGAATTGAAGTATATAAAACGTGCTATTAGAGAGCTTCTTTCCAAGAAATCTGTCTAAACTACTGACGAAGGAGACGGTAATAGTTAATTTTGTATTTGTTAATTTTGAAAGTCCTCTTCCCATAATTTCGAAATTTTCTTTCCTTAGTAACTAGAATGACTTGGAAGTTATCATTATCTTTTAACTAGATTTATATGTTGTTGGTTGCATGTTCATATATTCAGTGTCAGCTGAATATTCAGGTGAAATAGTTGCTGACATTCTAGATGGAGCAGACACTGATTCAGAAGATGATTTAGATGCTATCTCCTCCGGTGGATATGACATCTCCAGGGATGTTGAGCTTAATAGGGTTCCAGAAGAAGACAATGAAACTTTAAACACCCAACACAGAGAAGATGCAGTACATGCTGCAAAAAGGGGTTTCGATCTGAACAAGATGCCATGGTTTGGAGATGACTTATCAGATCCGTTATCACGTCACTGCAGCACTTTTTTGACAGAATATTTCTGGCCAGGTCAATACGATGTTGATGAGAAATTTTGACTCAAAACTTGTTTGTCTACTTTAGTAATTCTGATTTTTATGCTCCATTGAACTTTGTCTTGACTTAGTGAATTCGGACGTTTACTTGATTTTTATGTTACCAGTTATGGTTAAATACAAACTCAAAATGGCTGATACTACAAGAGAAAACATGATTCGTAAATTCGGTTTTAGTTATTCATGTATAAATTTTTTTTAAGTAATGAATTATTTTTTATGTAACACAAAATTCAAAATTTATTTAATGCATTAATTAAGTTGCAGTGTTTGAACCTTATCTTTTCATTAAAAAAAATAGCGAGGATTAGAACAGTTATAAGAAGGAAATAATGTTTATACAAAAAAAATTCAAGTTAAAAATAATATTGCAGCGGTTGGAAAAAAACCGCTGCAAAACGAGTATCAATGTATTCAACAACTGGACATTTAGTAGGGGTTACAGAAAAACCGCTGCAAAATGAGATTATTTAGCAACGTCCCCTAAAACCGCCACAAAAACCACTGCAAAACGGGTACATCTTGCAGCGGTTACCGAAAAACCGCTGCAAAATAAGCTCATTTGGTAGCGTCCCCTAAAACCGCTACAAGAACCGCTGGCAGAATTTATTTAGCAGCGGTTATATATAACCGCTGCTAAATAACCGCCGCTATCTGCCGGTTTTCTTGTAGTGAGTTATGTTTTCGCGCCGATAATTACCGTTGGCTTTAGTAACGGAAAAGATGTTCCGATAGTAATCTTTTTTGGCGATGAATCTCTCCTCCATTCCGTCGGAAAACCCAATGCTAAATCCGCCGGTACAAGTCAACGCTAAATCTGACGGTAATTTTGACGGTATTTAGTGCTTTTCTTGTAGTAAAAATTACAAATCTCAAACTTTAGAAACATCAAAGAAACTATGAAATTAAAGTAAAGTTTTGATTAACAACTAACAACTACAAAATGCAGTAACTCAGCAACAAAAACTATGAAGTTTTTTAAAACATACCTGAATGGAGTAGAAAAACCAAGCGCAGTTGCGCAAACAGACAAGCAGCAATTCTGTGCAAACGAACGACGACAGCGCGACGAACGGCAGAAGACACGACAAACGGTGGCAATGCGATGAATGACAACAGTGCGGCGAACGGCAAATGCTCCACATAACAAAACAGAGAGTGAGAGTAAGGAGAAGTAGAGCAAACTCAACAGAGAGTAAAGAGCGCATGCGACACATGAAGACACAGGCGACCGACGGCGAATGACGGATAGCAAACGGACGGAGGTCACAACAATGAAACAGAGAAAGAGAATGGCAGAGAGGTCGCAACAATTAGAGTTAGATTGTTTTTCCTTTTATTTTGGACCAAAACGATGCTATTTTTTTCAAAATAGACACCCAAAACAAACTCGTTAACTCGAGTTCAAACTTAATTTTGGTCGAATTTATACTAGTCTACTCACTCAAAAACAAATTTATATTCCACTATCTAAATTCGTAAACTCGTTTAAGTCGCGAGTTTGAGAACATTGAGTTTAACCATTTAGAATAATTTATACTAAAATTATTAAATTTTCTTTTATATATACGTTAATGAAGTGGGCGCCGTAAACTTTCTGTTCCTTTGTGAGACATGGTATAATAATAAATAATGCATATGAAAAAGGGAAGTGGCTAAGTGCAATGAAACTCAATAACATCATTACACTGTTACAAAACATAAATGGCAATTAAATCTTGAAGTTGAAGAACCCAATACAGAACAATAATTATACATATATAGTTCCATGTCACAAACAGTTAAAATATACATATATAGTACTTGTTCTTGTTTTTAATCATATCTTTAAGGAATCTATGTTGCTATCTTCCATGTCAGAGCCCGGAAAGTCTTAATAGTTCATCACTAGTGCAATATTATTAATTATTTAATTAATTATATGTAATAAATTATTATTTTATTTATGTGAACACATTTTTGTTTGAGCTGAAAATGTAGACAAAATGTACACGTGTGTGCGATTAAAATAATGAGTTAGGCTAAGTAGCCTTGAAAGAATCAATAATACACATTTGAATAGTGTAGATAGATATATTTATTATTTAATGTAATTCACTTTGGTTTTGTTCTAGAGAGAACGATTATCTATGAAAAGAGAAACCGTAACAATTCTGCAGGAGAAATGGTTGACAAAGGAATTTTTGAAGAAAAGATATAGCAAATAACGAGGCTTTTTTTTTCCTTATTATTACTGATCAATTAATTGATTTTTTTATTTTTTAGTATATATATGTAGAATCCATAGTAAATATAATTGATTAGATAATTAAGATTTAGTATTGTGTTTAATGATTTGAAATTAAAATTTTAGATTTAAGCAATAAAATTTCAGTTTTTTTAATATTTTTAAAAAGTAAACATAAAAATAATTGAAATTTTTAGAAACGGAGAAAAAAATTTAAACAGCATTTTCTTTTATTAACTAAAAATATTTTAAAAAGTATTCTTATTTTATCTCAATATTTATTTTGAACCAAATAAAATATTAAGATATAATTTAATTTTGTATATGTTATATAAAATATAATACTAAGAGTTAATTTAATCTTAAATTTTTAACCTTTTAATTTCTATCCCTTAATTTTATTCTTCCTTTTAGACATCGTATAATGATATATCTTTGTAACACTGTATGAATCTAATAAGTTCAAAAAAATTTTTGTTTTCAATTATTTTTATTTAAAAGGATTTTTTGTTTAAAGTTTAAACACAAATTTATCACCTAACATTTACAATAAAAATAAATCACCATTTTTTTCTATGATATCGTCTATTTATATATATCCACTTTTCTTGTTATGCATGTGTACGATTGAAATTACACACCGAAGAACTTTAATATCCTTTTAATTTATGTTTTTTAAGGCAAAGTAAATAGAAAGCTGTCGGTAGTCATTACCGGCAGGTGGCAGTTGGCAGAAGGCGACAAAGACGGCGCAGTTTCAAGGTGCGGCGTTCGGCGGAAAATAAAGCAACAATACACCAGAAATTTAAAAAAAAAATACAATCTAAATTTTCTTCCAACGAACTTATCAATTAACATAAATATTAGGTATGCACTAAAAATTAATTACTAATGAATTAATACCAAATAAAATAACTACAGTTAATCTATTAGTACACCAACAAAATAACTACTGTTAGTCAATTACTCTTTATTTAAGTTCTTTTAATTCATTTTTCATCAAATTGAATTCGTGAATGTGATACCAATATCTGATATCCAATTCTATATATTTGCGAATCAAATTGGATAATATTTGGTAGCCTAATGAAGAGGATATTATCCATAAAATTTATGTCAAATATGAACTGCATCTGCTAGACAAATTTTTAAATTTTTAAATTATACTACGTGATATTAATTAACGATAATGCTAAAGAGATATAATAATAACTCAAATTTATTTTATTTAACTTAACATTTACAATCTCTTTTATGTAAATTCATAATTAGATATTTATTATATCTTATATTACTCATTTATTCTAGTAATAATTAAAAAATATAAAATAAAAAGAATTTTGAGATACTTTGAGATAATTTTATATTGTTTTTCAAACATTTTATTTGTCAATTTATTTCTAAACATACAATTTCATAGATGGAAATTAAAAATATATTTACACACAAAATGATCACCTCTAACTAGAGAATCATTATATACTATAAAACACTACTAATTAGCTCATTTAATTATACTCATATTATCAACAAAATAAAACATGATTTGGAAGTTGGAACACCGCACCCAAATTAGTGTTCATATATATATTATACACTTATATATTTTATAAACATTAAAGTAAAATGAGTGGATATAAATAATAATGAGTGGGAGTAT
>NC_029786.2:15428408-15431293 GCF_000816755.2 Arachis ipaensis
AACCCTCCGTATCTCTTCACTCTCTTTCTATCTTTTTCTTCTCTCCCTTTTCGCCAACCCACCACTTCTGTCCCCGTCTCTTTCTCCACCTTCTTCTCCCTCTCCATCACCAACATCAACTCTTCTTCTATTGGCGCCAGCCTCACCTTTCAAGTTTTAACATAGCTACATATCTAACTAGGACTTGAACAATTGAATCAAATACATTTTGGTCAAACAAACAAAGGCACCTATGAGCTAAATTACGTGTTCATTGATTTGTTCCACAGCAAAAATCTAAAATGGCAATGATAATGTACCCAAGTATGAACTAATCTAATTTAAGCTAAAGTCAACACACTATGAACAACACAAATATGCTTTATCCAATATCTACAATTAGAAACTCAACCTTAAAATTAGTTTAGAAAAAAAATACCTTACAAATATGAAATCTCTAAATTGCACTGTGCAGTATGGTTTCTGAGTTTCGCTTCTCCCCTAAATTGCAAATACGAAATTCCTAACCTTGAAATCAAGGGCTCTCTACTTCTGCCCTCTCTCCCAATACATGAGCCCGGCATCCACCATGGCGAGTGAAGATCCACGCTCCCCCGCCTTCTCGAACGACTCCAGTATTTTTTCTACATTTTGCTTCACCCATGGGCTTTCGTGCTTGAACTTCTTCTTTATCGGAGCAGCATCATCGCCTCCCACCACGACTGGCACACCACCGACGCTACCTTCAGGGTTGTGTCATCGAACGACGTCACTATCTTCGCCATCACGTCGTACGATAGCACCGAGAAGCCAGTGCCAATGTCGGAACGTGCAGCCGGCAAGGCAGGAAAGGGAGAGAGAAGTCACTCGCCGACGTTGGAAGGTCTCCGCTCTCTTCCCCGCTGTCACCTCTCTCTTCTTCCTTTCTTTTTCTTTTCTTCTTCCTCTTTTGTTCCTTTTCTTCTTCGTTTTTGGTTTTTCTTTTCTGTTTTAGGTGGGAACTGGGAAGCGATGGAGGTAATGGGTGGGTGGGGTGAGTATTGAGTAGTGATAATAAGAAAAGGGCATTTGTATCATTTCAAAAATTATTATATTTAAAAGGATGATTTTAAAACGTTTAATAACGTTGAGGATGATTTTAGTAAGAAAAAAAAAAGTCGATGACGATTTTGATTTTGACCCAAGACATTAGGGACAAAAAAAAAGTACTTATTTCTATTTTTTATGTGTCTCAACATTCCAATGAAAAAAAAAACCAACAAAAAATAACAAAAATAATAATAAAATTTGGATTAATCTATTGATTAGTTCATCCGTCCGTTTAAATAAATATTAGAATATTTAAATCTCACATTATGTGTATATAAAAACCCATTAAATAACAGTAAACTCTTAAATAGAATTTCAATCTGTGACAAAATAGGCCTACTTATCATATTGGGAGATATAATAATAATAATACATAACCCTAAGTAGCTAAATATTAAGTTAAAAATCTCATTTTACTATAATAAAATAATATATATTATCGTCTAAATATGTATTTCATGACTACACAATTTCAATCTCATTGTGGCTCCTTAGATTGACAGTATATACTAAAATAACTTTTAAAAAAAAATACACTAATAATATCTTGTAAAAATTAATTAAAGTGTATTATATCAATTCTTTAATATTTTTTCATCAGATGATTCTTTATAACAAATATTTTTGAATTGAATTTTATATTAATTAATTATTATTAATTAATAATTGTTAATTACAGTTGTTTAAAATTGACTTATTAAAAATTATTTACACATACATTTTTGAGATTTTGAATACTATTTGAATACTATTTGAATACTAATAATCAATTTGAAGAAGCAGTTTTGAGTTTAGTTCCAATTTCTGTATTTGAATGAATTAAGGCTCTTACGAATTACTAGCATGTATTTGAAGAAATTGCCTCCAAGCATGAGTAAATGTCCCCTTAGAACCCTACAAATGTGCCTCCCATGTCCCCCATTCACCTTTCTTATAAGACACTTCCCCTTTCTTTATGTCCCTTATTCCCAATGCCCCCTCCACTATTCAATTCTCCCCTTATAACTTATGACCATATACTTAGCAACCATTTTCCCACCTTTCCCACACCACACTCATCAACAATTTTTCTTTGCACCATTTCCTAGTCTACCCGTGTGCCTCAAAAACCAATTTTATTATATCACTCCTTTCAGTTTCACATAAACCCAACCATATAGTAATAATAATATAACATTATACTATTATTAATTTATTATGTATTCATCATAATTAATTAACACCCTATCTTTATTTTCTCTTCATCAAAAGTTCTGAGTTCTAGCATTTTGAAAGAGGTTTCTAAACTTCGTTACAACTCTTAATTCGTCCATCTTCCCCCAAGAATTAAGTCTTTCTAAAAGGGGAAAAAAACTTATCTCTTTTTAATTTGTATATTTTTTCTAGTTCCTTTAATTTCTATTTTATTCCCTTGTTGTTTTCTCGATCAATCTATGGCTTCTAGTACCACCAGTAGCTCCGGCTCCGGCTCGCCGTGCGGGGCATGCAAGTTCCTAAGGCGAAAGTGCGCGTCGGACTGCGTATTCGCGCCATACTTCAGCTCGGAACAAGGGGCGGCAAGATTTGCAGCGATCCACAAAGTGTTTGGTGCAAGCAATGTTTCAAAGATGCTAATGCAGATTCCAAGTCATGAAAGGTGTGAGGCTGTGCTCACAATTGCTTATGAGGCTCAAGCTCGTATTAGAGACCCTGTCTATGGTTGTGTCTCTCATATTTTTGCCTTACAACAACAGGTACTATTACACTTTTCTATATATTTATCAACATAAAAATATATTATATATGCATACAAATATATAAATATATATATTTTTTAC
>NC_029786.2:15431309-15431909 GCF_000816755.2 Arachis ipaensis
ATATATATACAATAAAAAGTAACTATATATTAACTGAGTTTAATTTAATTTCCTCTAAAACTATATTAATTATGCTCGCAAAATTATAGTGGGGTTGTGTTTTTGAATATCCTTTTTGGGAAGAGGACAAATAATTTTCAACAACGAACTTGTAATCACTCTTCCCAAATTGATCTATCAAGTTCATTTGCAACACAGAAATATTTTTCATTCAAGTATATATTCCCCTTAATTAGAACAACACTGAGTCACTGATTAGAAAAAGTAGTAAAATGAAATGATTTTGATATATATATATATATATATTGTTAACAAAATTTTAAAATTTTACTCTATCTCCTTGACTCCTCCAAGAATTTATTAAACCAATAATTAGCTAAATAATTGGATCAAACTTTATTAAAATAAAACTTTATTTATACATGTTATTTTGAGCTATAATTCTTCTCTCTATCATTTTTATTATGTGCATGTTAGAATCTTCCCCTCAATGGATTTTCTACATCTCCCTCTTGTCTTGTTCACCTACCTGATGTTGTGTCTGGGTTTGGCTTCTATGAATCTGTGAGAGAGAGAGAGAGAGAGTAGTGTACATATTGA
>NC_029786.2:15431977-15432652 GCF_000816755.2 Arachis ipaensis
TATATATAATCATCATTAATTGTGATAATATTATTTTTATCTCTATCTTATATTTGTTTATCTTTTGATTGAAGTATATAATTAATAATTAATGTAGGTAGCATGCTTGCAAGCACAACTAATGCAAGTGAAGGCACAGCTAGCTCATCAAAACATGCAGAATCATCATAATCAGTGGAACAATAATAATATTGGAGTAGGACAAACATTATTATTCAATAATTATAGTAATAATAATCAATTTTGTCCCACTAATAATGATATTAGTTACATGCCATCACCCCAAAGTTGTTCACTTGATGAGTCAATTGATCAAAGTAGCATTATTAGTGATGGAATAATGAGCATGCTGAGCACTGTGGAGGATTTCTCATTCCAAGCTTGTTCCAAGAAAAGATCATCATCTTATAATGACAGTGATTTGGGTGAGCTGCAAGAATTGGCACTTAGGATGATGAGGAATTATAACTAGATCGATCACATTTGCTTAATTAGCCATTTAAGTAGTAATAATAGCTTTAATCTCTGTTATGGTTTAATTAAATTGAGGTTATAAAACTCTAATTGCGATAATATATATTCTGTTGCGGTGTCTATCTGTTATTATTGCATGCACATGAAAGTAATAAAAATATTTGAAAAATAATAAAAAATTATTTTATTTTGTATTTTTAT
>NC_029786.2:15433016-15433776 GCF_000816755.2 Arachis ipaensis
TGATTATTAATATTTCATATATAAAATTATAAATATTAAATTAAATAAGATAATTTTAAATTATTATTTTTATAGTATATATATAACCGTGAAAGTAATAACTACCGTTGCTATAGTTGTTTTTTTTGTTTTTTTTTACAACGTATCATATTTATCATCATTGTAATCATAATTTAAAACCATGATATTCGATGTTGTACATATTAATGAGAGAATAATGAAGAAAAGTTGCCATCAATATATACTAGCATGTAATATATATAAATTAAACTCGTCTAGTATACTATACATATGCTATATATAAATAAATAAATATGAAATTTAATTATGTAAAAAAGAACACCCGGCTTCATCATTAGCAAAACTCATAGGATGTAGTGGTTAATTAAACTTGAGCTACAATATATAATAGAGACGGGCTCAAAATACAAAAAGGAAGAAGCCTATACACAACAAGGATTCACTTGAATTATTAAATATGGCATGAAATTATTTATTTTAAAAATTTATGTATGTGAATAGGAGAAAATATATATAAAAATAGTTGTATATTAATCACATTCTTACATATGCAAGAGCTTTTTTAATGAACCAGAGAAAATTTTAGGCTCTTTATTCGTTATTCAAATTTTATTATAATAGAAATTAGTAAGTATGATTTAAAATTCTTAATGCTGTCTCATTTAAAATATGCATAAATTTTATCCTCAGATTTGTGATTATGAATTTTTTTTTCAAAATTAGAAATCTCATATCTCAT
>NC_029786.2:15433924-15434802 GCF_000816755.2 Arachis ipaensis
CAACTCGACCGGAATTGATCTAGACACTTTTTTTGCTGTATCTTATTATGATTTTGTTTTGTTTTGTTTTTCTAAAGCAACCAAGGGAACCAAAAAGAGATTGTGCATGAGCCTCAATCATAACATATAATCCATATGTCTATGAATTATTTTCTCCTTTTACAAAATGTTGCAAAAAATTGGCAACTCAAGTCAAAAGTAGTAGTGATCATCATCAAGTTGCTCCGTTTAACAAGTTTTGATCCAAATGCAATGTTCCCTTGGTTCTATTGATGAGATTTCTTTTTGAGATTTTGTTGTTTTTGCGTAAGGGGCTAATTAAGAAAGGAATTGGATGCTAATAAGTTATCATCATCATAGTTAAAGCTAAGCACTATACATTAATTAGGGTAAGTACAAATACGTAATGGACCCCACAAGAGTTGGTTTATATAATTTTAACAAGGAGGTAGGTTTGCCTAACATTAGTGTCCTAAATGTAATTGAATAGTAGTGTTTATACCCTAATGATTTTGTATTCATAGAAGTAGACAAAGTGTCTCCTAGATTGAGTACATAGGTTGCATCACAAGTTTTCTAATTTCTATACCTTATTCTATGAGAAATAGAAATGTAGTTTATAAATGTATTTATTAATTCTTCTTGTATTTTTTATATATGTAATAAATAATAAAAATAGCAGAGTATGTATGTGTGTGTGTTCATAATTTATTTCCTATGCTAATGAGTAATGAGATAAGTGGCCAAGTGGGTTTTTCTTTTGTACTTCATTCAATAATTAAAAATTAAAATTCACATATACTATTATTTACTTGATGTGTAAAACATAAAAATAGATATAAATAACATAAATATATTATAGTGACATGTGAGAATAC
>NC_029786.2:15435050-15436868 GCF_000816755.2 Arachis ipaensis
AAAATTAGCAAAATTCTCGACCAGCAGAAAGGAGAGAAAATTCACAGACAATGTGCTTAACAATCAACTTAACCAACAAAATAACAATTAATAGAAAAGTTCCACAGTAACCATTATATAAACACCTAATTCAAAAAAAAAAAACATCAGAATTCAGAACATTAGTTTCTTTTTTCATTATTTATTCAGAACCCTTCACCGTTTGAATTTGTTGCAATATTTTTTCTTCACTCTTCTATGTAACTAACCGAATTCCTTCTGTTTGCTAACTTAGTGAAAGATAAAATAGATAAAAGTGAATAAAATCTACAATTTAATAAATAATTAAAAATTAGATATACCGAAGTGAAACCAATTCAAATTCTCTATCCTGAGAAAATATATACGTATTAAAATGACAAAATAAATAAATGATCCACTTAGATCAATAACTTTCATTATTAACAAGTTTTAACAAATTTATTTAACGGTAATTATTTCCTCGCTTTTTCATTTTACGCATCTTTATATCGAAATAAATNTTCTATCTTTCAATAAATATTAAATTCAAAAAAAAATTAAAAAATACAATAAATATCAAATTAAAAAAAAAATTAAAAATACAGACCCTTATCCTTCTGTATCAACTTGCGTTGATACATAAATACATTATAACTGATATCTGATTTTTGTATCTACGTAGATTGTTTGTGTGCAATTACGCATATCCATTAAGTGTCATTTCTCTTATTGAGTGTTGATGGAGCAACCGTTGCACATGTGCCAAAGATTACGCGTTATTTTCCAAACGCATTTACAAGCTATGGTTAATTATTGGCGTCGAGTGCATGCTATGCCAATTATTTATTTTCTTCATCAAGAACTTTACCTCCCGTACAAGATATCAAAGTCAATGGTACATTAAATACTTAATTAATTCAAATAGTTTGACATTTGTTTTGTGATCTTTCATTTTTTTTTAGTTTAAATTAGATTCAGGTTGTGTAAGTACACTTGCTAAGTTTTTCGAATAAAAAAGGAAATTTAAGTTTTTATTTTTTTCTTTTGACATAAAAAAAATTCATTCATAAAAATAGTCAAACAGTATTTACAAATCGATATAAAACATTAATTCTATATCTAGAAATAATTGCTATGTTAAACTAAAGATGGAGATAAAATACAATATTCAATTACAAAAAATCTTAATAAATTAAAACAGAAACAAATATGAGATTTTTTGTTTTTAAATCTACACAAATATGTTACAACACAGTAAAATACTTTGTGTTCTTCTTAACATATATCTGAATATTTCATGGATCTAAAAGTATTTTTATGAACAGAAAATTTTTCGTAAATGATCGGTCTTCTAGATTTGGAGAGATATATGCATCATACTCAAAAACAACCATACAAGGAACTGGAAACATTACAAAAGGGGAGAGATTCGCCATAAAAGGATTATTATAACCTAAACTTAGAAAACAAAAAACAGAAAAAATTTAAGAAAGGGAAGTGACAAACAGAAGGGAGAGAAGAAAAAACAGGGATGAAGACAAAAAGGAAAAATCAGAAAAGAGAAAGAAAAGAAAAAAAAAAAGAGGAGAGGAATGAAAAGGAAGAGCCACCACTACCGTGAGTGTTGACGTGGCAGTGATAATTCTCATTGTGGTCGTCTTATTCTTCTTTCTTTAGAAGAAGTCTTCGAAGAAAGACCTCTTCAAAGACAGTTAATAAAACTTTAAAGAAAGCAAGAAAGTAGAGACGAAGAAAGGTATAATGTGTATATTTCTTTTTTTAAATTTACAAATATATATATATATATATGAATATCTA
>NC_029786.2:15437057-15462928 GCF_000816755.2 Arachis ipaensis
AAATAAAATCTTCATATAATTTTTTAGTAATTCTATTAGTTGTTAAATGGTGAGTCACCATAACTAATTAACTTTTAATCTAGAAGAAATGCACAAGTGCTGAAAAATAACATAAATGAAAGAAGTGTAAAGGAATGATTTATCTTATTTGATGGGCTGAGTTTGTTTGGTGTGTAGGCTACTATGATATTTCTTTATTGTTGTTATGGACAATAGTGGAAGATTGGTTTGATACGCCTCCACAAGTTAGAGGATGAAAGATGTCAAGAACACCAAATTTAGAAAGATTAAGATGGAAAGGTTGAGGAGATAAATGTTTGGTGAAGATGTCAACCGATTGTCCAGAAGAATTAACAGGGAGAAGTTTCATCACTCTAACTTGAACCTTTTGTCGAATCAAATGATAATCAATTTCAAGATATTTGGTTTGTTCATGGAAGATGGGATTAGCGGCGATGTGAAGAGCATTTTGGTTATTACAATATAAGACTTGGTGGTTGAATTTGAGAAATACGAAGAAATTATAACATGTTGAGTATCCATTGAAACTCACAAGTTGTGTTTACAAGAGCACGATATTCTACTTCAAAGGAGGATCGAGTAATGGTAGTTTGTTTCTTAGTTCACCAAGAAACTAAATAATTGCCCAAGAAGAAATAATATCCAGTTAAGAATTGTCGAGTGCCAGGACACCCTGCTCAATCGGAGTCACTAAAACTAAGAATCTGAATTTTAGAACTTCAAGAAAGAAAAATCTCTTTTCCGAGGTACTCTTTAAATAACTCAATACTCGTTTTGCTGCTTGAAAATGAGATTGAGTTGAAGATGCCATAAATTGACTCAATTGTTGAGTCGCATACATGATATCTAGCCTTATAGTGGTAAGATAAATGAGTCATCTAGCCAAATGATGATAGAAAAAAGGGGTCTGAGAGGATAGGGCTATCATCTTAATATAGTCTTGTAGTATATCCACATAAACGTAGGCTGGTTTTGCACCCAATAAGCCTGAATCCTCCAAAAGATCAAGACGATACTTCTTTTGAGAAAGAAAAATTCTTTTTTTTTTATTGAGCAACCTCAATACCCAAAAAAATATTCAAAGGCCCCAAATCTTTAATCTTGAAATATTGGTGTAAAATAGACTTAATAGTAGCAAGTTCATAAATTGAATTTCCAGTTAACACAATATCATCAACATAAACCAGAAGAATAGATATTTCAACACTAATGAATTAACAAATAAATTATAATCAGATGTGGTCTGCTGGTATCTATGAGAAAATAAGAGTATATTTTGGAGAATTTTTCATACCACATACGATTAGATTGCCATAAATCATACAAGGATTTCAACAAATTTGCAACATTGATTTGGGCGAGTAGGTGCAATTCCAAGAGGAAGAGACATATAAACATCTTCTGAAAGATCGTTGTGTAAGAAGGCATTGTTGACATCCAATTGATGGATAGACCAGTACTTCATTGATGCTAAAGTCAAAACTAATCTGATGGTGGCAGGTTTGACAACCGAAGAGAAGGTCTCCAAAAAATTGATTCCTTCAGTTTGAGTAAATCTTTTAGCCACAAGATGTGCCTTATACTGATCAACAAAATCATCTGATTTGCGTTTGATTCGATAAATCTATTTACAGCCAACTGACTTTACACCTACAGGACAATCAACTAGACATCATATTTTGTTCAGCTCAAGAACAGTCAATTCATCTTTCATAGTATTGCGCCAATTAAAATAATTATTGACATCCCTAAAATACTTCGGCTCAATTTCATATTGCAAAGATAGAAGATATATTCTGTTAGTATATGAAAGGAAAGAAAAAGACATAACATAAGAGATTGGATAGAGGCACCTGGAGGAAGAAGGATTTGCATAAGTAAGAGAGAAATTACAGACATAGTCGAGGAGATAAGGAGGTGGTCGGCGAGCATGTTGTGGGTGGCCAGGAAGAGGCGGGGCTGGTGGAAAGGAAGACAATGATGATTACTCAGGTGAGAAAGAGGAACCAAATGGTAATGATGGAGAGGACATAGTGGTGAGGGTATGTGAGTGATCACTGTCTAATGGAGTTGCGATGGTCGTTAAAGGAAGCATGTGTGCCGCATGTGATCGGGATGAACGAATGGAGGCTGGTATGTTTGGTGAAGGAGAGGGGGCTGATGTGTTTAGTAACGAGGAAGGGGTGTGCTAATCATAATACGAGTTAGAGTATGTGGGTCAATGGGTATGGGAAGTGGCCCAATAGGAAGATTTATGCTAGGCTAGTTTTGTGAAGGTATTTTTGGTAGGGGTGAGCACGGGTAGCGGGTACCCGATTACCCGTCCGAACCCGAATCGAATCAATTAAATTGGTTCTGAAACCAATGGGTAATTGGGTCCAACCCGAACTAAACCGATGGCTTTTGTTAGTGATTGGTTCGGATATCGGTTTTGGGGTGCAGAACCCGAATCAACCCGCGAACCCGATCATATATTAATTAAATAAAAAAATAAAAAATATATATGAATTTTTCATTAGACAATGATTATTCATTATTAATATGTTTGGATTTTAATGAGTTTAGTTTTTAATGTATTTGGTGTTTAACATGTTTGGATTATTTCTATTGATGTTACATGTTTATTGTACTTGTTGAATTTTTAAGATAAAAATTTAGTTTTTTTTTTATGAATTTCAAAGTCATCGGGTACCCAATTACCCGAATCGAACCAATTCGCTCTTAATCGGTTTGGTTTGGTTCGGGTACATGTACAAAAAAATGCAAATCCAAATCAAACCGAACTAATTATATTTTGATCGGTTCGATTCTAATTTTACCATAAACCGAACTAAACCGACCCGTGCTCACCCCTAATTTTTTGTGTGGGTTGGGTTGTTGGGGTGGATTTAGGAAATTGAATATTTTTTGTAACTAAGCGTAAAATATTTTCATACAAAATCACATTTCTTGAAATTTCAATCTTTTTATCTTCTAAAATATAGATAATATATCATTTGAATTCATTTTGAAAATCAATAAAACAGTATTTTTTGTTCTTGGGTTAAATTTTGATCTATTTGCTATGAGAGTAGAAACAAAATAATAAACAACCAAATCTTTAATTTCATGATAATTAGATAAATAATTAAATAGAGACTTAATAGGAGTTTTAAAATTTATAGCGGAGGATGGGACTCTATTAAGTAAATAAACCGCATGGTTAATGACATAAGACCAAAAAGATAATGGTAAATTACTTTAAAATATGAGAGCACGTGCTATATTTAAAATATGTTGATGTTTATATTCTACCATTTTATTTTGTTGAAGGCTTTCAACACAACTATGTTGATGGATAATTTCTTTGAAAGCATAAAAATAATGTAAAAGAAATTCAAGTCCATTATTGGAACGGACACATTCGACTTTAGAGTTGAATTGAGTTTTAATTAAAATGATAAAATTCTTTACATGATTTTGAACTTCACTTTTAGATTTTAACAAAATTACCCACGTGAATCGACTAAAATCATCAATAATAGTTAAAAATATTTATGATTGTAAATAAAATTTTGTTGAAATGGTCCCCAAATATCAAGATGTATTAAATCAAAACTTGCAATGACTTTGTTGAAGCTTTGTGAAAAAGAAAGTTTCTTTTGTTTGAAAAATGACAAATATTACAAGCTTCATCATGATGTATGAAAATAAAAAGAAATCATCTATGTAAATAATTGAGTCTTTGCCTAGAAAGATATTCTAAACAAAAGTTCCATAAATGATTTTTAACGAAAAAGTTATGCGCGTCGGACATTTGGTGTGAAAAATTGGTTTTCTGCAACTTAATATCTTTTTTAAGGAAATTACATTCATTCGTATGTGGGGATTTTCATGCGTACGCGAGACCTTGGCAGTGTCTATATTCTCGCATACGCGGAGGGCATGAGTATGCAAGAATGGCAAATTTTGAACGTATGCATACGCGGCAATGTTTATTCGTACGCGAGGGTGGTTCGCGTACGCGACTTTGGCAATTTTTGATCTCATGCGTTGTAAAAGTTGTTTTTTTTTTTAGTTTTTAACTTATCCTCTAACTTTCTAAACCTCTGTAACTACCATTTGAGATCCCCTTAGCTAGTGTTTAGACTTTTGGGATCAGTGAGAGTGTACTGGTAAAACAAAAGAGGTAGCTTCTGTTTTGTATTTAGAGCCGGTGACTTAAGATTACAGAGTACTGTTGGTAGATTAATTAGAGTGGTTCTGTGGAGTGTATTGAGTAAATTAAAGAGAACATATCGGAGTATAGTGAAGATAAGTTTGAAGAACTATATTTTAATTATAAATACAAATTGGGAGTGATTTGATTATAAATGTGATTGTTTCATCTTGAGCATTCTTTCTCGACAGTGCGACCCTATAGAGATGGTGGAAGGTAAGAATCCCTGGTGCATGAAATCACAATCATACTTTTGCAATTCCACACAACTAACCAGCAAGTGCACTGGGTCGTCCAAGTAATACCTTACGTGAGTAAGGGTCGATCCCACGGAGATTGTCGTCTTGAAGCAAGCTATGGTTATCTTGTAACTCTTAGTCAGGATATCAATAATAATTCTCAGTTTTAATTGGAATGAGTAAAAGAATATGGATTAAATAATACTTGTTATGCAGTAATGGAGAACAGGTTGAGGTTTTGGAGATGCTCTGTCTTCTGAATCTCTGCTTTCCTACTGTCTTCTTCTTCATGCACGCAAGGCTCCTTCCATGGCAAGTTGTATGTTAGTAAATCACCGTTGTCAATGGCTACCATCCGTCCTCTCAGTGAAAATGGTCCATCTACGGGTTTTGTAGGGCTAATCATCTGTCGGTTCTCACTAGTGTTGGAATAAGATCCATTGATCCTTTTGCACACTGTCACTGCGCCCAACATTTGTGAGTTTGAAACTCGTCACAGTCATCCCTTCCCGAATCCTACTCGGAATACCACAGATAAGGTTTAGACTTTTCGGATCTCAAGAATGCTGCCAATTGATTCTAGCTTATACCACGAAGACTCTGATCTCACGGATTTGAATGCTTTGTTGTCAGGAGAGGCAATCAAACTCGTGAACCAGGAACCAAAGAGATACACACTCAATCTAAGGTAGAACGGAAGTGGTTGTCAGGCACACGTTCATAGGTTGAGAATGGTGATGAGTGTCACGGATCATCACATTCATCATGTTGAAGTGCGAGTGAATATCTTAGAATAGAAACAAGCGTGATTGAATGGAAAACAGTAGTAATTGCATTAATCCATCGAGACACGGCAGAGCTCCTCACCCCCAACCATGGAGTTTAGAGACTCATGCCGTAGAAGATACAAAATTCAGATGTAAAAATGTCATGAGGTTCAAAATAAATCTCTAAAAGTAGTTTTTATACTCAACTAGTAACCTAGGTTTACAGAAAATGAGTAAGCTAAGATAGATAGTGCAGAAATCTACTTCCGGGGCCCACTTGGTGTGTGTTTGGACTGAACACTGAAGCTTTCATGTGCATAGGCTATTCCTGGCATTGAACTCCAGCTTTTGTGCCAGTTTGGGCGTTTAACGCCAGAAAAGGGTAAGGAGCTGGTGTTTAAACGCCAGTTTGCGCTACCAAATCTTGGGCCAAGTATAAACTATTATATATTGCTAGAAAGCCCAAGATGTCTACTTTCCAACGAAATTGAGAGCGCATCAATTGGACTTCTGTAGCTCCAGAAAATCCATTTCGAGTGTAGGGAGGTCAGAATCCAACAGCATCTGCAGTCCTTTCTCAGCCTCTGAATAAGATTTTTGCCCAGGTCCCTCAATTTCAGCCAGAAAATACATGAAATTACAGAAAAATACACAAACTCATAGTAAAGTCCAGAAATGTAATTTTTGCATAAAAACTAATAAAAATATAATAAAAAGTAACTAAAACATACTAAAAACTACATGAAAATATCACCAAAAAGCGTATAAAATATCCACTCATCACAACACCAAACTTAAATTGTTGCTTGTCCTCAAGCAACTAGACAAATAAAATAGAATAAAAAGAGGATCAAGTTGTAATAGAATCCCAGTGTTTTAAGTGAAGCTCAAATTCTAATAAGATGAGCGGGGCTAGTAGCTTTTTGCTTCTGAACAGTTTTGGCATCTCACTTTATCCTTTGAAGTTCAGAATGATTGGCATCTATAGGAACTCAGAATTCAGATAGTGTTATTGATTCTCCTAGTTTAATATGTTGATTCTTGAACACAGCTACTTTATGAGTCTTGACTGTGACCCTAAGCATCTTGTTTTCCAGTAATACTACAGGATACATAAATGTCACAGACACATAATTGGGTGAACCTTTTTAGATTGTGACTCAGCTTTGCTAAAGTCCCCAGTTAGAGGTGTCCAGAGTTCTTAAGCACACTCTTTTGCTTTGGATCACAACTTTAACCACTCAGTCTCAAGCTTTTTACTTGGACCTGCATGCCACAAGCACATGGTTAGGGACAGCTTGATTCAGTCGCTTAGGCCAGAATTTTATGCCTTTAGGCCCTCCTATCCACTGATGCTCAAAGCCTTGGATCCTTTTTACCATTGTCTTTTGGTTTAAAGGGCTATTAGCTTTTTCTGCTTGCTTTTTCTTTTTCTTTTATTTTTTTCTTTTTTGCCATTTTTTTTTCGCAAGCTTTGTTCTTCACTGCTTTTTCTTGCTTCAAGAATCAATTTCATGATTTTTTAGATTATCAATAACATTTCTCTTTTTTCATCATTCTTTCAAGAGCCAACAATTTTAACATTCATAAACTTCACTATAAAAAATATGCACTGTTCAAGCATTCATTCAGAAAACAAAAAGTATTGCCACCACAAATAAATAATTTTGAATTCTTCTCTTAAAAACTCGAAATAATTGCATCTTTACTCAAAGAATCTACTATTTTATTCATGTTTAATGATGAAGAGAAAAATAAATTATAGCTTACTTGGAGATAAAAATAAAATTAAAAATAAAGACACTAATTACTAATATTCATATAATTCTTAAGATAGGTTTCTAATAATAAAAGTTATCACAGAGTTAAGATTAGGACTCAACAACCTTTATTTTGGGAGATGGATGCTCCTTCAATCTGTGGGGTGTCTGGTCCCTCAAGGGAGAGCCTCTAGCGCTTCAGCTCCTGTAGCTCACGCCCTTGCTTTTCTTGCTCCTTAAGCAGTTTGCAGAGCATGCTATTTTGATTTTACTGTTCTTCCTTAAGTTGATCCATAGCTTCTTGCAGCTTGGTAACAGATGCTTCTAGGCGGGTCCAGTAGTCAATCTGAGGGATTTCTGGGAGGAACTCCTGCGCCCTCCTTTTGATGGAGTTATGTTGCACTTGTTGTCCATCCATTGACTTCTTGGTGATTGGGTGCTCGACTGGGATGAACTCATCTACTCCCATCTTCACCCCAGCATCTTTACATAGCAGAGAGATTAAGCTTGGGTAAGCTAATTTGGCTTCAGTGGAGTTCTTATTCGCAATTGTGTAAATCTCACAAGAAATCAAATGATGAATCTTCACTTCGTTTCCCAGCATAATACAATGGATCATCACTGCTCTTTTGACAGTGACCTTAGAGCGGTTGCTAGTGGCCAGTATAGAATGCCCAATGAAGTCCAGCCAGCCCCTAGCAACGGGTTTGAGATCTCCTCTCTTGAGTTGGTACCCATTCTGGCGTTTAATGCCCAAAATACGCCTTACTGGCGTTTTCGTGTCAGTGAGCTCCTTTTCTCTGCTTTATGCTCTGAATCCTTCTGTAACTCTGTGAACTCCTGCAATTGATAATTAACCTTGAAGATAATTTATATCAAACTCCTATAATTATTATTTAAATAACAAATAAACTTTGCTAATGGCTGGGTTGCCTCCCAGCAAGCGCTTCTTTATTGTCTTTAACTGGACTTTACTGAGCTTTAATCTAGTCTCAGTTTTGAGCACTCTTGCTCAACATTGCTTTCAAGATAATGCTTTACTCTCTGTCCATTAACAATGAACTTTTTGTCAGAGTCAATATCCTGAAGCTCTACATATCCATATGGTGACACACTTGTAATCACATATGGTCCCCTCCACTGGGATTTTAATTTTTCAGGGAATAATCTGAGCCTAGAGTCAAACAGCAGAACCTTCTGTCCTGACTCAAAGACTCTGGAGGACAGTTTCTTGTCATGCCACTTTTTTGCTTTCTCCTTATAAATTTTTTCATTTTCGAAAGCATTGAGTCTGAATTCCTCTAGCTCATTCAACTGGAGCAATCTTTTCTCTCCAGCTAACTTGGCATCAAGGTTTAGGAATCTGGTTGCCCAGTAGACCTTGTGTTCCAGTTCCACTGGCAGGTGACAGGCTTTTCCATACACAAGCTGGTATAGAGAGGTCCCTATAGGAGTTTTGAATGCAGTTCTGTATGCCCATAGAGTATCATCCAGACTCCTTGCCCAATCCTTTCTACGGGTACTTACAGTCCATTTCAAGATTCGTTTTAGTTCTCTATTTGAGACTTCAGCCTGCCCATTTATCTGTGGATGATATGGAGTTTCCACTTTGTGGTTAATTCCATATCGGATCAGAGCAGAGTCAAGCTGTTTATTGCAGAAATAAGTCCCTCCATCACTGATTAGTATTATAGGGACACCAAATTTGCTGAAGATATGCTTCTGGAGGAACTTCAGCACTGTCTTAGTATCATTAGTGGGTGTGGCAATTGCCTCTACCTATTTAGATACATAGTCTACTGCCACTAGAATGTAAGTGTTTGAGTATGATGGTGGGAAAGGCCCCATGAAGTCAATACCCCATACATCAAACAACTCAATCTCTAAGATCCCTTGCTGAGGCATGGCGTAACCATGAGGCAGATTACCAGCTCTCTGGAAACTGTCACAGTTATGTACAAACTCTCGGGAGTCTCTATAGAGGGTAAGCCAATAGAAGCCACATTGGAGAACTTTTGTGGCTGTTCGCTCACCTCCGAAATGTACTCTATATTGTGATCCATGGCAATGCCATAGGATCTTCTATGCCTCTTCTCTAGGCACGCATCTGTAGATCATTCTGTCTACACATCTCTTAAAGAGATATGGTTCATCCCACAAGTAGTACTTTGCATCAGAAATTAATTTTTTTTGTTTGCTGTCTACTGTACTCTTTGGGTATGAATCTCACAGCCTTATAGTTTGCAATGTCTGCAAACCATGGTATTTCCTGAATAGCAAAGAGTTGCTCATCCGGAAAGGTTTTAGAGATCTCAGTTAGGGGAAGAGACGCCCCTGCTACTGGTTCTATCCGGGACAGGTGATCAGCTACTTGGTTCTCTGTCCCTTTTCTATCACTTATTTCTATATCAAACTCTTGCAGAAGCAACACCCATCTTATGAGCCTGGGTTTTGAATCCTGCTTTGTGAGTAGATATTTGAGAGCAGCATGGTCAGTGTACACAATCACTTTTGATCTTACTAAATAGGATCTAAACTTGTCAATGGCATAAACCACTACAAGCATCTCTTTTTCTGTGGTTGTGTAATTTTTCTGTACGTCATTTAGAACACGACTGGCATAGTAAATGATGTGCAGAAGCTTGTTATGCCTTTGTCCCAATACTGCACCAATAGCATGGTCACTGGCATCACACATTAATTCGAATGGTAATGTCCAGTCTGGTACAGAAATGACTGGTGCTATGACCAATTTAGCCTTCAGAGTCTCAGAGGTTTTGCGATTCTTGAAAAATCCTTTATAAACCTCCTGTAGAATCCTACATGTCCCAAAAAGCTTCTGATTGCCTTAACATTGGTGGGTGGTGGTAATTTTTCAATTACCTCTACCGTAGCTTGATCCACCTCTATTCCTTTGTTTGAAATTTTATGCCCAAGGACAATTCCTTCAGTCACCATAAAGTGATATTTTTCCCAGTTTAAAACCAGGTTAGTCTCTTGGCACCTTTTTAGAAAAAGTGCTAGATGATCAAGACAGGAGCTGAATGAGTCTCCAAATACTGAGAAGTCATCCATGAAGACTTCCAGAAATTTTTCCACTATATCAGAGAAAATAGAGAGCATGCATCTCTGAAAGGTTGCAGGTGCATTGCACAGACCAAAAGACATCCTTCTGTAGGCAAATACTCCAGATGGACATGTGAATGCTGTTTTCTCTTAATCCTGAGGATCTACTACAATTTGGTTATAACCTGAATAGCCATCCAAAAAGCAGTAATAGTCATGACCTGCTAGTCTTTCTAGCATCTGGTCTATGAATGGTAAAGGAAATGATCCTTTCTGGTGGCCATATTGAGCCTTCTGTAGTCAATACACATACGCCATCCTGTAACTGTTCTTGTAGGAACAAGTTCATTCTTTTCATTGTGAACCACTGTCATGCCTCCCTTTTTGGGTACAACTTGGACAGGGCTCACCCAGGGACTACCAGAAATAGGATAAATAATCCCAGCCTCTAGTAATTTAGTGACCTCTTTCTGTACCACCTCCTTCATGGCTGGATTTAGCCGCCTTTGTGGTTGGACCACTAGCTTAGCATCATCCTCTAATAGGATCTTGTGCATGCATCTGGTTAGGCTAATTCTCTTAAGGTCACTTATGGACTACCCAAGAGCTGTCTTGTGTGTCCTTAGCACCTGAAGTAGTGCTTTATCTTCCTGTGGTTCTAAGGCAGAGCTTATGATCACAGGAAAAGTGCCATCCTCTCCCAGAAACGCATATTTCAGGGATGGTGATAGTGGTTTGAGCTCGGGTTTAGGAGGCTTATCCTCTTCCTGAAGAGTTTTCAGAGGCTTTTCTGTTTCCTCTGGTTCCTCCAGATCAGGCTGAACATCTTTAAAGATGTCCTCTAGCTCTGATTCGAGACTCTCAGCCATATTGATCTCTTCCACTAAGGAGTCAATAATATCAACTCTCATGCAGTCTCTTGATGTGTCTGGATGCTGCATAGCTTTGACAGCATTCAACTTGTACTCATCCTCATTGACTCTCAGGGTCACCTCCCCTTTTTGGACGTCAATGAGAGTTCGTCCAGTTGCTAGGAAAGGTCTTCCTAGAATGAGAGTTACACTTTTGTGCTCCTCCATTTCCAGCACTACAAAGTCAGTGGGAAAGGCAAATGAACCAACCTTGACAATCATGTCCTCAATTACGCCTGATGGATATTTAATGGAGCCATCAGTAAGTTGAAGACATATCCGGGTTGGTTTGACCTCTTCAGTCAAGCCAAGCTTTCTGATAGTGGATGCAGGGATTAGGTTGATACTTGCCCCAAGGTCACATAGAGCTGTCTTGGTACAAGTACCCTCTAATGTGCATGGTATCATAAATCTTCCGGGATCCTTAAGCTTCTCTGGTAAGGTTGTTAGAATGACTGCACTGCATTCTTCAGTGAGAAAAACTTTTTCAGTTTCTCTCCAATCTTTCTTATGACTTAAGATCTCTTTCATGAACTTAGCATAAGAGGGTATTTGCTCAAGTGCCTCTGCAAACGGAATCTTTATTTCGAGAGTTCTGAGATAGTTTGCAAAGCGGGCAAATTGTTTATGCTGTTCCGCTTGGTGGAGTTTCTGAGGATAAGGCATTTTGGCTTTATATTCTTCAACCTTAGTTGCTGTAGGTTTATTTCCTACAGAGGCAGGTTGAGAAGCCTTCTTGAGGGAGTTATTATCAGCACTTGCAGATGTCTGATCCCTCATTGGCGTTTGAACGCCAAGATAGGGGGATGGATGGGCGTTTAACGCCAGATTCCTACCCTTTTCTGGCGTTTGAACGCCAGAACTGGACATGGATTGGGCGTTTAACGCCAGATTCCCACCCTTTTCTGGCGTTTGAACGCCAGAAGTGGACATAGATTGGGCGTTTAACGCCAGTTTTTCACTCTTTTCTGGCGTTTGAATGCCAGAATTATTCCTCTCTGAGCTCTTACTGTCCTCAAAGGGATTTTGGATGTCCAGCATTAGCTGTGTCATCCTTTTTGGAGGGAAATATTGATTTAAAAACTTTTCTAATAGCTGTTTCCACGTCCTTATGCTTGCTGTGGGTTGGTTATTTAACCACCTCTTAGCTTGATCTTTCACAGCAAATGAAAACAGTAATAGTCTGTAGACATCCTGATCTACTTTCTTATCACGTACTGTGTCAGCAATTTGTAAGAACTGTGCCAGAAACTCAGTAGGTTCTTCCTGTGGAAGACCGGAATACTAGCAATTTTGCTGCACCATGATAATGAGCTGGGGGTTTAGCTCAAAGTTGCTGGCTTTGATGGGGGGTATACAGATACTACCCCCATATGAAGCAGCAATGGGGTTAGCATATGACCCCAAAGTCCTTTGGGACTGTTCATTTCCACTTAGGTCCATGATGGAGAAAGGGAGATGATGTAGATTGTAAACAAAGAATTATTTATTATTATTATTTTTTTTTTCAAAAATAAAAGAAAATTGAAGACTAAAATAATTAATTAATTGAAAAGATTTGAAAAATTTTTGGGTGAGGATTTTCGAAAAAAATGAGGAGAGAGAAAGTGGTTAGAAAGTTTTGAAAAAGATATGATTTTAAAAATTTTGACCAAATCAACCTAATGAATTCGAAAATTATGAGCAATTAAAGAAAAAGATATATATATATATATATATATATATATATATATATATATATATATATATATNTATATATATTTGAATTTTATGAGGAAAGAGAAAAACAACAAAATGACACCAAACTTAAAATTTTTAGATCAAAACAAGGGAAACAAACAAGAAAACTTTGAATGTCAAGATGAACACCAAGAACACTTTAAAGATCAAGATGAACACCAAGAACAAATTTTGAAAATTTTTAAGAAAATAAAAATACAAAGGACACCAAACTTAAAAATTTTTATACCTTGAACACTAATAATTCGAAAATGTATAAGATAAAGAGCAATAAAAGACACCAAACTTAAAACATGAAACTAGACTCAAGGAAAAGAAATTAATAAAGAAAAAAAGATTTTTGAATTTTTTTTTGAAAAGAAAATAAAAAAGACTCTAAACTAACAAAAAGACAATTTTTCCTAATCTAAGTAACAAGATGAACCGTCAGTTGTCCAAATTTGAACAATCCCTGGCAACGACGCCAAAAACTTGGTGCACGAAATCACAATCACACTTTTGCAATTTCTCACAACTAACCAACAAGTGCATTGGGTCGTCCAAGTAATACCTTACGTGAGTAAGGTCGATCCCACGGAGATTGTCGTCTTGAAGCAAGCTATGGTTATCTTGTAATTCTTAGCCAGGATATCAATAATAATTCTCAGTTTTAATTGGAATGAGTAAAAGAACATGGATTAAATAATACTTATTATGCAGTAATGGAGAACAGGTTGAGGTTTTAGAGATGCTCTGTCTTCTGAATCTCTGCTTTCCTACTGTCTTCTTCTTCACGCACGCAAGGCTCCTTCCATGGCAAGCTGTATGTTGGTGGATCACCGTTGTCAATGGCTACCATCCGTCCTCTCAGTGAAAATGGTCCAGCTACGGGTTTCGTAGGGCTAATCATCTGTCGGTTCTCACTAGTGTTGGAATAAGATTCATTGATCCTTTTGCACACTGTCACTGCGCCCAACATTTGTGAGTTTGAAGCTCGTCACAGTCATCCCTTCCTGGATCCTACTCGAAATACCACAGACAAGGTTTAGACTTTCCGAATCTCAAGAATGCTGCCAATTGATTCTAGCTTATACTACGAAGACTCTGATCTCACAGATTTGAATGCTCTGTTGTCAAGAGAGTCAATCAAACTTGCGAACCAGGAACCAAAGAGATACACACTCAATCTAAGGTAGAACGGAAGTGGTTGTCAGGCACGCGTTCATAGGTTGAGAATGGTGATGACTGTCACGGATCATCACATTCATCATGTTGAAGTGCGAGTGAATATCTTAGAATAGAAACAAGCGTGATTGAATGGAAAACAGTAGTAATTGCATTAATCCATCGAGAACGGCAGAGCTCCTCACCCCCAACCATGGAGTTTAGAGACTCATGCCGTAGAAGATACAAAATTCAGATGTAAAAATGTCATGAGGTTCAAAATAAATCTCTAAAAGTAGTTTTTATACTCAACTAGTAACCTAGGTTTACAGAAAATGAGTAAGCTAAGATAGATAGTGCAGAAATCCGCTTCCGGGACCCACTTGGTGTGTGTTTGGGCTGAGCACTGAAGCTTTCACGTGCATAAGCTATTTCTAGCATTGAACTCCAGCTTTTGTGCCAGTTTGGGCGTTTAACTCCAACTTTTATGCCAGTTCTGGCGTTAAAGGGTAAGGAGCTGGCGTTTAAACGCAAGTTTGCGCTACCAAATCTCGGATCAAGTATAGACTATTATATATTTTTGGAAAGCCCAAGATGTCTACTTTCTAACGCAATTGAGAGCGCATCAATTGGACTTCTGTAACTTCAGAAAATCCGTTTCGAGTGCAGGGAGGTCAGAATCTAACAGCATCTGCAGTCCTTTCTCAGCCTCTGAATCAGATTTTTTCTCAGGTCCCTCAATTTCAGCCAGAAAATACCTGAAATTATAGAAAAACACACAAACTCATAGTAAAGTCTAGAAATATGATTTTTGCATAAAAACTAATAAAAATATAATAAAAAGTAACTAAAACATACTAAAAACTACATGAAAATATCACCAAAAAGCGTATAAAATATCCACTCATCAATCCCTTTTTTTTTCTTGGACATATGAGAATTGAGAACGTACCTCTTGGACATATGAGAACGTACCTCCTGGGTAGATGCAAGGGTTGTGGTTCACCCCACTTGCTCTAGGTTGGTTGGTTGAGGCTCCTTGGGTAGATGCAAGGGTGTGGTTTACCCTATTTGCTCCAGGTTGAGATGATTTTGAGCTTCCTGGGTAGATGCAGTAGTCAAACCACTTGCTCCAAGTTGGTAATTACAATTGATCTTAGTCTTTCTGGGCAAACGCAGTGACTTACCCCCACTGGTTCTAAGTTGAGATTTGAGGTTCCCTTGACCCGGCCTGCGCGATGAATGATTGAATATTTATATATGCATATGCTTTTGAGATTACGTGCTGCTGGGATTGTCCAGGGTTCGCTACCGGACATGTTGGATTTGGCTGGATAACTGACAGATGATATCATCAGCCATTGGGAAGACATGCATCATGCGCATTTGTATGATTTGTTTGAGTATGCATGTTTTGACTTGCCTAATTGATTATTTGTATTTATGTGCTACATGACTTAAATGGCATATCTGTTCAATTAATTGTGTATTACTTGTATGCTTTGTATGTATTTGACCTTGAGAGATCCCTCAGGCGGTGGAGGAGAGTTGAGGGTTGTTACAATTAGTGATTGGGAGGTTTATAGAGAACTGAACTTGAAGGGATAGATTAGAATCCCTAGGTAGAGTTACCATATTTCTTGTTTAGTGAAAACTCTAGATTTTGATATGGGTTGTAGAAGTTTAGGATTGCCTTCGACTTCATAGAGCATTATATCTTATCTATTGGGCACTGTTACCATGCTGGAAACCTTGGATTTCTCATTCCATACGTGTTGTTATTTTTCTGATGCAAGACGTGAGACACCTTGCTAAGCGTGTTGGAGACTCTTTGGGAGCGAAGATATACATTTTGGGCTTTTTATATTATGTATTTAGTTATATATGTGTACTTTCTCTGCTTTTGTATAAAACATGTTTTGTCCCTCTTAGAGCATGACTTTGGAGAACTAGGATTTGTATTTGTTATATATATATATTCTAGCCAGCCTTTACTTCACAGGTCGAGTCTAGAATTTGACTATGTAACTATCTTTTGGAACTCTAGTTATATGTATGCCTCTTTGGTTTTCTGTATAAGCCTTCCATCTTAACGCCTTTCAAGTGTGACGCATTTTCAGTCTTGCTTTGTTCACCTTTTCTTTCAAGACTCTTAGTTAAACTATTCTTCATATATATCTATGGCTGTAATTTTGTTTTTAAAGGTCGTGGCAGCTCACCACCTTTGATTTACGACCTAGGCGTAAAGTTCTGTGTTGTAGAGTGTTACATTAAATTATTTATTAATTTTTGAGATTTTACATGTATGAAAAAGTATAGTAGAACAACACTTTTTCTTAACAACATAAACAATAAGTTAAAATAGAAAAAATTAATTTTAATTTTAAAAATTAAATTTTGAATTAATTAGGTTTAATCATAATAAAAGAAAAGTTAATTTTAATTTAAAAATCAAATTTTGAATTAATTATGTTTAATCATAATTTTGAATATATTTTTTTTATTTTTGCTGCAATCCCTCTCTTGCAATTCTGTGCCACTGCCGCCGCTGCTATATCGCAATCCCACCCCCCGCAGCTGCTGTCTCGTTACTTGTTTCTTATCAACTAAGTCGGATGTTCATTTTTACTATATATGCGGATAGTTCTTTTCATTCTAAAATGAATGTGTTAATTGAAAAATATTTTCGATTAAGGTGCGTTGATTCGAAGCAAAGAAACAGTCAAAAATATAAGTAGTTGTCGAAAGGGTACACGCACAGATATTCGAGATCGGTAATCGAACAAGATATTCGAATAAGTGGATCGAACAACTATGATAGTGGAGAAGTTAAAGGCTTCCATCACATGAGGGAATCATGGGTAACGTTTATAGGCAAAAGAGCGGGAATGGTTAACAAGGAGTGTGCATTCAAGTCTATGGTTCTGTAATTAATTGTCAGTTACAAAAGTAGATTATAAATACTAGAAAGTTTTAGGGAATAAGGGTTGGAACTTTAACTCAGAAAAACACTCAAGCACACTCACATCCTAGAGAATCCTTGAGTCTGCGATCGAGTAACTTTTTTCTGTAGGATTCCTTCCATGTTTTCATTCTTTTAATTTATCTTCTTGTAAACTTTATTTTTCAAGCAAATTTATCTTTCAAATACTCTTTATCTTCAATGTCCAATTTACATTTCTGCATTTTTAATTTTTAAGTCAAAGATCTTTGACTCAGTCGAAGGCATTTTATTGCTTTCTTTTAATTTCAAACGCAATTCTTTATGATTTCAGTACATCTTCTTTTTCAAAAACTTCATCTTTTCGTTTCTTTTATTGTTCTACAAATTTTAATTTATCTTTACTCTCAATACTCGTCTAATCGAAGATACTTTGATGCACTTTTAGAAAATTGGTACCTGCAAAGAGGAGTAGGTTTTGCTCTCAGACCACTAGATATCGAACCACCATCGATTTGCTAAAAATCCACAAAACAGAATGTTTATTTGGGTATACCATTGGCATTTTACTTGATTTGCTTGGTTTTGCATGCATATACTCCGCAGGATGTTCATTTTACTATGTATGCAAATGGTTCTTTTCACTAAGATGTGGATGTTCATTATTAAACACCACTCAAAGAAACCCTCAATTTCTTCTCCCTCCAATGTATGGTTTGAAAAAAAAACATGTACGAATGCGATAAAAACACAAATGACTCATGGTAGGGATGTTGGTGGTGCAGTGATGGACCGGGTCGGATTTAGCCATTGAAAACGTGCGGCAGGAAGGATGATCAGCGCTGGTTCGAGGCTGCGGCAGCGACCACGCTGGGCAGGGATGTGGCGTTGGGGAGGATGCTGGGCAAAGGTGCGTCGGGGCAGTGACGGAACAGAAAAGGGGAAGGTGACTTCGTTGTGGTGCGGCGAGCAAATGTAACGCTAAGAAGCTTTGTGCCGGCGACAGTGAGCAGCGCCAAAGGGGAGGCGGCGATGAGCATCGTCATAAGGGACTGCGGCGGTGGAATGGTTGTGGTGAAACTAGGATTTATGATAGGTAAAGGTGAAAATAAGTAAAGGAAAAGTATATGTAGACAATAAAAATACTAAACAATATGAACAATAGATATATTTGATGTTTAATTCACTAGGTGATCCTAATATTAAAATTTAGGTGGGTAATTTAGGGGTGTAATGTGTTTTTACTTTATTGGACCAATTTTAGAGTCTATTGTTCACAAAAATTATTGTCTACCTAACAAAGTTCATAAGTAAAGGTGTTATTGGACCTGCAGATGCAACCTGTTGTTCACGTTGTTCATAATTCCTGTTGTCTACCTAGCGAAATTGATTATGTATTTATGTGTTATGTATTAATTTCAACTATGTTGTGCTGCAAAAGGGTGGGTAGGCCGTGGAACAAGAATTCTACATCGTCTATGATCACGAGTTCACAAATCATCCCGCGAGCCTTTTTCCTGGTGTGATGCCGAAACAAAATGGTAGCAGATCAGACAACGAAGGAGTTTTTTAGGATTTGACGTAACAAAATTATGTTTTGCTACTCTTTCAATTGGAAAAAAAAATTATATATGAACATATTAGTAATATTTTACGTATTCGAAATTCGTATATATTTGGGTGATAAGATTCCCCGAGGTTTTTAATTTGGGCACCAACAAAGAGAAAGGAATTGCAAGACACCCATCAAAAACATAATAGCCCACAATATATTTATGATATATATCCCGACATCCATCTTAATCATCTTTGTTATTTAAAGGGCAAGGTTTAGGTCATGGATTATTATTGACGAGGCCTTAGATTTCCTATTCCAACAATAGGCTAATTTTTTTCACTGTAGAAGTGAAATGAATGATATATCTAACATTGTAATTTTTGGTGTTTGAACTAAAATGGAAGGTGTATACTTAAGATTGGAGATTGTCCAATTGGGGATTGTCTAATTTATTGGGATTCCTAGGATTAGGAGTTGTCAAATCCACCTACCAAAAACAAATAAAAAAAACTAAAATGGAAGGTCCAATTTATATATTTCAAATTTTTTTAATCTTTTCAAAACAAAGCTCTCCAACAATTCACAATCTAAAAAAATATTACTATCAACCCAATATAAAAGAAAAATGCTTAGAATAATGTCGAATATTGTGTGAGAATTAATTTTGGCCTGTATAAGAATTAAATTCATTACTCTTTTATCGTTGTGTACCACTGTACCGACTAGCACATTAATATCTATTTGAAAAATATTATTACATGGTTCAGCCTAATGAACCTGTACATATGTTACAACTGCATCTGCTCTTTTAAATTTCCAAGAGGGCCAAAGCCTTTTTTATCTTTCACTTCCTCCTGGTTACAATTACAATCGTCGGTGTTTAAGTTTTGGCCACATTTCATGCAAATGCCTTTGCACCCAGGATCACAAACTGAATTCATGGTAATCTCAAGATGCACCATGTCTCTTATGTTCTTTGAAATGTCGATTTCTTTGTCTTCCAGGGGAAAATGCAGCCTATCGTCCAAATCGATTAGGGCATCATTGTCCTCATCGACATCCTCACCACTGTTTCCAAAGGCTGTATATATGTCTTCCCCATAAATAACACCCAGATCAATAGTCTCTGGTTCTTCAATGGGTTCTTCAGTGAGTAAAAGAGAGAACTCGGAGAATATACACTCAGCAGATGGCATGCCACACCTTCAACAGAGAATGATATTGAAACAAAGTTGTTAAATTGAAAAGAACAATAAAAACAACTGAGATGGATAAAGGAATGCTTATTAGGGGATAAAAAATATATATATATTTTTCACAAAACACACCAATCATATTTGTTCTGTTCTGTTATTGATGAGGGGAAAGATGGTTAGCCATAAGTGGAAAGAAAACCAATAATTGTATTTTACTACTAGCAATGATGATATGTATTATTAATGCTTGCAAAAAAATTCTACTACCTTAGTAGTCACCTAGAACCTGTTCTACTTCAGTAGTTAGCTCAATCAATGAAATAGTGGAGCGGAGAGGATACACCAACTTCTGTGCTTACCTCCCACACTTGAATCTTTATAAGACAAACAGAATAATATATAAAGATACACTTATGACATCCCTTAAAAATAAATAAATAAATAAGATACTTATGTTGCCATTATTTTCTCTTTTTCCTTTTAAAATGTAGGGAGCAATCTATCTTGTACCACGCAGACTTTAGCAGTAAAGAGCTGGTAACAGCGCCCTCTTTGAATCTAGCAGCTGATTAAACTTACTGGCCTGCAAATCTTATGCAAACCAGCTCGGCCAGCTGCATATAGCAATCAATTACTTTGTTTAAGCAAAATTGTCTCAACAGGTTCATCTTCTATGGCATACTTAGATGGAGTTAAACAATTTATAAACCATGATCAGGATAACGATTACTATGTTGTTATAACTTCACTATATAAAAGCACAGATTAAACCACAGCATAATGAATGCAAAGAAAATTTCAGACATGTTAATGAGCAAAGTCACAAGGGTAGTACCTACTGCAAAGAAGACCAATGACAGTTTTTATGATCCCATCAAGCCTCAATTTTTTCTTCTTCCTATTCACATCTATTGAGATCTGAACAGGAGTTCCATTAGGATAGTCCTTCACGGCTTTTGTGACCCGCAATCCCATGACAGAAGCCCTATTTTTCGATAAATCTGTGGAAAGATTTCCTAGACCTAAACTCTCCAAGGTAGTGCAGTACTCCACATGTGAAATTGATGCGTTTCTCTTATATATAACAGCACCTTCCCATGGTGACCCAGTAGATTCAACTTCATCATCATCATCCCAATCCATAGACTCATCAATAAATGACTCAAAATCATCAAGTCCCTTGCATTTAGCAGTATACTTATGCAGCACATTTGGTTCAATTCTACAGTTTGTATATAAATGTCTGGTTTTACTATTTGAAACCAGTTTATTCCAAAAAGGGGTGAAGGAAACATATGCAATTTTATGCTGGGAGTTTACATTACAAGTCTTCCATTGAGAAAATTGTAAAGGGACTGCAGAGGATGAGGGGATAAGAAGTGACATTTTCAGGTTCCAATGATTGATAAACCTAAAAAATCAAACTCTGATTTGAAATTCCAACAATTATGCAAAAGCAATAGTTTCTACGTAAGGCTATATCAGCATTCAGTAGCTATTTCTTCCCAAATAATTTTGCAGTATACTGACTCACAATATTTGTGCTTATGTAAAGCAGCTACAGTTGACAGGAACTGTATTCTGATAAAGAAGAAGGATAGACAACAAGTGAAAGTAATTATTAGCGTTAAATGTTGCAAATGGGTATAAAAAGGGAAATTTACAACCGGGTGAATTGTCGGAACCGAACCGGTGATCGAACCGTTCAGGTTACTAGTTCACTAGTTCACTAATTCAACCGATAAATCGTTGGTTGAATCGGTCCCACATATATCAACAATATAAAATAATCAATTAAAAAGTGTTAAACCTAAATTAATAGAAAATACATAACAACAATCAATATGTAAAACTACCTAATAGGAAAATTTCAATTAGCATTAAACCTACATTAAAACAACTAAATAAGAATAACAATCAAATATTAGACCTACATTAAAACAGCATCAATCAAGTATTAAACCTACTTTAAAACAGCAATAATCAAGTATTAAAACAGTAACAATCAACGACAAAAATCCAAGGTTCTGAAAACCAGACCGATCATCAAACTGCTCTAGTTACTGATTCACTGGTCCAACTGGTCTAACCAATGGTTCAACTGGAAGAACCGTTTTAGAATAAAATAATAAATAAATTATAAATAAACATCCAAAAATATAACTATAGTCTAATATAAATATTAAAATATTTTCCAAATTTAAAACACTACATAAAATGTCCTCATCCAAATCCATATGATCTTATCAAAATACAAACTCAAGTTAAATAGTGAAAAGAAATATCAAATATTAAATGCCAACATAAAGATTTATCAATCATCAAAATTCGCAAGACCTTGTTGCAAACCACACTAACAGCAGCTCTCAAAGGATAAACCCAATCAAAAACACCCTTAACAAGAGACTAAACAGAGCATAAAGTAACCACACTAAACCTGAAATCAATACAGATAAACAAAAATAAAAAATTTCAATAATGATTTGATTTCTATTTTTTGCAACAGCAAGAAAATTTCAACAGAAATTTTAGAAATTGAAAAAACAGCAGCAGTACAAAATCAATGAGCAGAAGCACAAAATTTTCATTAATTATTAGATTTCCATGTTTAGCAGCAACCAAATTTCAATAAAACTTTCAGAAATTAAAAACACAGCAGCAGCACAAAATTTGAATAATGATTTCCTTTCCATTAATCGATTCACAAATTTTGCTCCAACCAGCAGGAAAATTAGCATTATCACCAACAGACAAATAGATTGACAAGCAGTTTACTTTATTCCCTTTTGGATGTATACGAATCCGCCTAAAAAAACAAATCCAAAGCATATATATATCATAAATAAAACAATGTACCAAAGAGAATGCCTTTTCCACAATACATATATAGGAGTTGGTTGCAAGCAAGTACCATGAAAGCAGTGCCACTAGCCTTCGACGGAGAGACGGAGGGCGAGCGGCGACACGACGGCGAGCTGCTCCAAGCCTCGAACAGAGAAGTCAGGGACGCTGGGGACGACGTTCCGAGCTACAGCCAACAAGAGAGGGCTTGGGTTCGGAAAGGGGGAAGGAGAAAGCCACGGACGGCGGTGACAACAGGGACGGCGGCGGCACTGCGGCAGAACCGTTGAGGAGGAAGCTAGGGTTTTGGGCTTCAGATAGGGGTGAGTGAAGGGGTGGGGGGGCTGACCGGGTGGGTTTTACTTTTATTACCCAATTTTCCGTTGGACTTTGTGTTCCCACACATTTTCTCTCTCTCTCCCTTGTTGGCATTTTTCAACACTACTATTACTTCTTATATGAGGCCTCCAGCGCAGGCATTAAATGAGCTTCATTCTCATTATCATCGATACATTCATTTTCGAGATGCATGTTTTTTCAATTCATTCTTATAATATCTTAGTTATGGTACTTATTATTTTATTAAAGTCATTATAAAAAATATTTATCCAAAATATAAAGTAAATGTTAATTATTTTTAATCTTTTGATGTGTTAAAATTTTTTCATTCCACTCTCAAAGTAAAACTAATAAAGTAATACTCTTAAAATGTTCTTTAATTCAGTTCATCTTTCATGTAGATGTAGTTGTATTAGATAATGATGAATTTGACACACTTTTATGTCAAGAGTACTCTATGTGCTTTTAAACATACAGTGAATGATAAAACTTAAGAAAGAAGGAGGCTCTAGTTAGCTTCTGTAAGTGTTGATATGTCAGAAAGAAAATTTATTGAAAGTAGATGTCAAGGCATACTAAGTACATAGATAAGAACACTAGATATTTTCATAATTTAACATCAGCAAGAAGATGGAGTAATCAAATTGATGCGTTGGCGATAAGTGGCAGATTGGTGAGGAATTAAGTCAGGATTAAGATTGCATTAAGAGATTTTTACAAGAACTTGTATCATCAGGAAGCGTCACCTTTGGTAGGTATTCGGGATGATCTAGTTAACAAGATACAGGAAGATGAGGCTACAGACTTAGAGAGGATGCATTCGGCTGACGAAATAAAGGAAGCAGTTTGGGATTGCGAGTCGTCTAAGACCCTTGGCTGTGATGGCTACAATATGAACTTCATTAAGAAGTGTTGGGGGAAAATTGGTCCTGAGTTTACTGCAGCTGTCATGGATTTCTTTCAGTTAGCTGAGCTACCAAGAGATTCTAATGTTACATGGGTAGCTCTGGCTCCGAAGTTTGTGGGAGCAAGGGAGATTAAAGATCTTCGGCCGATTAGCATGGTAGGGTGTGTATATAAAGTCATTTTGAAAGTGTTGGTACGGAGAATGGGAAGGGTAATGCCGGGCTTAGTAGGGGAGACTCAGAGTGCATTTGTGCAGGGGAAGAAGATTCATGATGGGACTTTAATCGCGTGTGAAATTGTGCAGTGGTTGAAGCAAAGAAAGAAGAAATTAGCAATAATCAAACTGGACTTCCAGAAAGCTTACGATAGAGTCAAGTGGAAGTTTGTGGATATTATATTTCAGAAAATGGGTTTTGGGCAAAGATAACGAGGGTGGATCAAGGAATGTGTGTGCACGACGTCTATATCACTTTTGATAAATGGCTCGCCTTCTAAATCTTTTAAGATGGAACGGGGCTTACGATAAGGGGATCCTCTTTCTCCGTTTCTTTTTGTTCTTGTTGTTGAGGTCATTCATAAAATGGTAGTAGAGGTAGTAAGACATGGAAGAATTTCTCCTTTGTTGGTTGGAAAAGGCAATATTGAGTTGTCTCACTTGCAATTTGCGGATGACACAATACTTTTTTGCCCACCGGAGGAGGAGACCATCTGCAATTATAAGTAGCTTGTTGGGGGTGTAAAGAAGCAACGTTGCTAGTCAAATATCTTGGTATTTCTTTGGGAGCGAATCCGAGATTGGTCAAGACATGAAATCCTATTATAGACAAAGTAGAAGAAAAACTCAATTTGTGGAAAGCCAAAACAATTAATAAAGCTGGTAAGCTGGTACTCATCAAATCTGTGCTTAATAGTCTGTCGGTTTACTACCTTAGCTTATATAAGATGCCCAAAGCAGTAACAAATAAGTTGATATCTTTGCAAATGAGGTTCTTGTGGAGTAATAAGGACAGAAGGGATGGGATACCTTTGATGAGGTAGAAAATTGTGCAAGCTTCAAAACGCTTCGGGAGTTTAGGGGTGGGCGATGCAGTGCTCTGGAATACAGCATTATTGTTCAAGTGGTGGTGGTGGTTTTCAAAGGAAGATTGCCCATTATGAAAGAAAATTGTGTGCTCTTACAATGACTTGAATCCAAATGTCATTCTTTCTTGTCAGTCGGTTCCTAAAAACAGTGGTTTGTGGAGGGACATTTGTCAGTTGCGAATAAGAAAACAGCAGGTGAGAGATAAGATGGTCAGAGGGTTATTATTAGAGTTAGGAGATGTTAGAAGAATTTGTTTTTAGGAAGATAATTGGCTACCATGTGGTGTGTTGCATGATATATTCTCAAGACTTTTTTCGGTTTCAAACCAAGTCGGATCTGTAATAGGAAATTGTGTGTTCTAGGATGGGTTAGAGTGGATATGGAACTTTCATTGGAGAAGGGTACTATTCCAATGGGAGTTGGAATTAGTTAACCAACTTCATGAGGTTCTACAATCTGTCAGGTTAACAAGTGAGAGGGAGCACAGAATAGTATAAAAATTTGATAAATTAGGAGTATATTCTACTAACTCATTTGTGCAGGTTTTGCAGGCTCTCCCGGAGGACATTACGAGTTATAGTTTCACTATATCTATATGGAGAGGACTAGTACCACCAAGAGTTGAGCTATTCACCTAGTACAACTCTTCTATTAGAAAATCAGTGTAACCTAAATTGATTTATGTATAATTTTATGTCTTCTACTAAATCATTTTAATTCGACCGATTTATATGGTGACGAACTCTTAGAATAAATCGGTTTATTTAAAATGATTTATTATCAGGAACAGACGTACGTGTCTCGTTGTGGGGGCAAGCGCTCCACTACAATTTGAAAATTTTAAATAGTATATGATAATAATATTTATTTGTCCCCACTAAATTATTGAATTTGACTCCATAATAATATTTTATTTTATTTTTGGTACTTCATAACTAATTTAAAAATGTCATATTAATATTAGAATGATCAATTCACAATTTAAATAAAATTTGTATTTTTTTTAGAAATCGACTCGAAAGAGTATTATTTATCTTTTTTTTATATTAGTTTTAATTTTTTTCTGTAACAACTATATAACATGAATGTGTAGTATTATTCTATATAAAAAGAGAGATATTTCGATTGTATTATTAAAAAAAATATTACTCAATTTTTTTA
>NC_029786.2:15463199-15468129 GCF_000816755.2 Arachis ipaensis
ACTTTCACTATCAAAATTTTTTAGATTCGTTGCTTTACTATGCTCTTATACTAAATCATTTTAAGTGAGATCAATTTATATAAAGATATTTTTAAAACGAATGTTAAAATAGGACAATTAAATAATATTGATAACCAAACATTTTAAAACAATGATTTGCCCTTATATTGTTGTGTTTGTGGTGTTTCTTTAAATAATTTTTGGGTAAAAATGACATATGAGAGAGAGAATGTCTAAAGCCAGTTGTCATAAAAATTCGTTCTTTTTACAATTCTCACTCAGCGATAGATGCACATATTTTCGCTTGCAGGAGTTGCAAAAATATTAAATAACTTTCGGTGCTTTTTTGTTTGAAACATTAGCAAAAATAAAGACTCAAAATTTCTTACATTTTCGCTAGCACAAAAAAATTATAAATTTTTGCAAAAAGGCACAACCCCCAACTCCAAATTAATAAAATTATAAATGCAAAAATAAAACTAAATGTACAAATTAATAAATTTTATATTTTGATTTATATTGATAAATAATTTTTTTATTTAAATAAAAAAAGCACAACCCCCAACACCAATAACAATCCCATTAACAAATGGGCAACAAGAATAAGAATCATTACTCCACTCAAATAAAGATCCAAAGTTTTATTGGCTAAATTGATACAATTTTTTGGGACTATTTTGTAATTATAATCAGATTAAACCATCAAAAATAACTACAAAAGATTGATTTGCTGACTAAAGTAACCATGGAAGATGATAATTCCTCAAATACCTACAATTGAGATTTGCTTCGTTTATCAAATGTGACCAAACGTTAATAAAATGTTATTAAATTATATAATATGTCCACATCCATTGCAATGTGGCAAAAAGATGTCTTACGTGGATTAATTTTTTTTAAATTGCATTTATTTAGTTTATTAAAAAAATATTATTCCTTCCAGCATTGAAATTAGAAGAAGTGAAAGAGGTATTACCCCTCTCTTTTGAGCACAAAATCAATCATGCCCTAACAGAGTAGTTTTTCATCTTCTTTTTCTCTAGCGTAATCCCATTGTGCTCTGATTCCATTCCTGCGACGACATTGGAGAAGGAGGTTGCTGCTTATCCAACGGACCGTGTTTAGAGGCGAACTCTGTCACACTTGAAGACTCTATGAGGTAATACTTTTATGAACTAAGTCATTCGATGATTGTAACCTCTAAGTTATAAGAGTTGTTTGTTCAATGTGAAAAAATTAGTTCTGTTGTTGTGGTTATTTTTTATAGGATTTGGATTTGTGGTAACTTCATTATATTCTTGTTCCTCTATTTAAGCTGTATAATTTTTTATGGTTCGAATATTGTGGTAATTATTGTTCTTGAAACCAAATTGATAGTGAAGTTAGGTACCATGATGGTTAGAATTTGAGTAACTTGGAGTTTGTGAGATTGCCACTAATGGTAGATTTTTTTATTCTTTTGTGTAGATGGCTACATTACATATCACTTTGGAGATATATCACAGAGAAAAATTTGAGAAAATAAAAGATGGAAAAACTGTGTATGTAGGTGGAGAGAAATCTGAAATTCGAAGGGTCAATGTTGATACTCTTAATAGGTTTTTTATCAATGACCTCCTTAGAGATATAGGATACACCATGATCAATAAATGCTATTGGTTAGTGCCTGGAATGGAGCTTAATGGTGGTTTAAAGTTATTAAGGAGTGATAAAGACATAATAGAGATGTATGAAGCTGCATTAAGGAATGATAGTAGGATTTGTATATACACTGAGCACCCAATAAGCTTGCCAGAAGTTGTTGAAGACGGTGGTGGTAATGTTGCATCTCCTTCAAAGGGGAGAAAAAAGAGTTGTGCAAAGAAGACTCCAACTCTTAGAAAAAGAAGGCTACGAAGATGGCCAACACAATTGATCATCCCAAAGCCCAGCCCACCACACAGTCAGGTACCAGGCCCAATAGCCAACTTAATCAACATCTCAATATACAACCCAACACTCAGCCCAATACACAAGCAAGGACATCATTATCACAAGGCAGAAATTTTCTTAGCCAACCCACCACAACCATAAGACGGTCTAGTAATCCCATACAGCAACAAGAAGCCACAAATACCTTAAATTCACAACACAATTCTAGTTCTCAACCTTTTCATGCTGCCCCAACAAGAACTCCGGAGATACTAATAAGGCTCCAAGTATTTTTGTGCCAATTGATGAGGCTAAAGAATATTCAGACCCTGAACCAGGATTACACTGTTATAAGTTTGAGGAGCTTCAAAGTTGTGCAGATTCAGATGAGGAACAACCAGAGGTCTTCCTACAAGGTATTTACTAATATTTTTCAGTGTTCCTTTGATTATTAGTAAGTTAGAAGTTAGAACAATAATTTAATTTTTTTCTGAATTGAATAGTTGTGTGCAAATTACTGTATGATGAATATTAACTAATGAGTGTTGTTCATATATGATTATTTAAGTCAAAATTCAAAGGAAGTTATGATCCTTGTTATATTGCACACCAGTTATTATCCACTACAACTATTTTGTGCACCATGTTATTTATTATACCTTTGATAATCATATGCTTCAATTTTTTCTACTACATAGGTAATGCTGATGCACCGGTTGGACAAGTTAGGCTTGAAGTAGGTATAGAGTTTGAATCTTTAGAGCAATTTAAGAGGGCGGTGAGAAAGTTTAATATCAACTTATGGAGGAGTATTTTTTTTCCAAGGGTGGATAGTACAAGAGTGAAGGTGTTGTGTTGGGATGAGAACTGTCCTTGGCAGATATACTGTGCTAAGAGAAATTATCCCTTGAGCTATCAGGTGAAAACATTTGTGAACGAGCATACTTGTTGCAGGGTTGTGCATAATCAGTCTGCTAATGGAAAGTGGGTTGTAGATGAGTTGGAGCAGCAAATTAGGGTGCAGCCAATGATGACTGTTTGAGAGGCTGAGGATTACTTTAAGAAAGAGTATGATGTTTTGTTGAGTGAAAGAAAAATTTGTAGATTGATGGCAAAGGCAAAAGAAAGAATTGAAGGTAGTGAGAGAGCACAATATGCAAGACCGAGAATATGCCATGGAAATTTTGAATACCAACCCAGGATCCACTGTGAATATATGCACCACCAATGCCAGATTCAACTGTCTTGTTCAGAAGAATATATATTTGCCTAAATGCGTGTAGAAAGGCTTCCTTGCTGGATGCAGACCGTTTATTAACTTGGATGGGACCTTCTTGAGAGGATACTATGGTGGACAACTGTTGACGACTGTTAGTCAAGATGCGAATAATCACATTTACCCCATCGCATATGCTATTGTGGATTCGGAAACCAAAAATAACTGGAAATGGTTCCTTCAACTTTTTGCAAGATGATTTGGGTGATCAGAGGAATAACTATTGGACGTTTATGTCAGATCAACAAAAGGTACAATATTTAAAGTGTTTATACATTTTTTTGCATATAAACATGTCACCTGAAGTTACAAAGTGTTTATACATTTTTTCAGGGTCTTATTCCAGCTCTAGAAGATGTTATACCGGGGGCACAGCATAGGTATTGTGCCATGCATATATGGCACAACTTCACAAAGCAGTGGAAAAGCACAGACCTTAAGGGTGCAGTTTGGGTGTGTGTAAGGAGCACCACCTCCCAAGACACGGACACAAGCCATACTCTCATAGCTTTGATTTCATCTTCAATCTTCTTCTCAACCTTCGTGGCCATGTTAACATTTCTCTCCCTGTGGTTTGTTGGAACAATTGTCACATCTTGATTAGCAACATCACATTCAAGCTCATTGAGTCTTCTAATCAAACACCTTGCCAAACTTTGCCATCCCCCATCAATTTCATCAACCCAAACAAAATAATGGCAATCTCGACTCTACAGAAGCCAAAAAATCGAAATATCAGAGATGCAGAAGAACCCTATACTTGTCTAATTATCATAAATAATGTTTCATACCTTCGAAAAGGGGCAACGAATGAACCATCTTCCAGGATTAGTACCGTCAAAGATTCCAACAAGACAACATACTCACCACAGTGACATCTTCCATCCATAATTTTCTTCTTCTTCATCTTCGAATGTGAAGCTCCTGAAAATCTGCTTCCTTCGCTTGTAGTTACCTCTCTCCTTAACATTGCTCAAATTCTATGAGCATAAATTAATTCAGGAATTAGGGTTCTTCGCCTGTAGTTACCTTGGATGCCTGTGCTCGGGTGTAATTTTACCCTACAAAACTTGGGTTCTAACTAAGAAGAACGAAGAATTAGGGTTCAAATTGACCATAAATGATACACGTATGCCTACCAACACGTGTAATCGTCAACATAAACAATCCATGTATGCCACTCTGCTAAGGCTACATCAGACTTGGCTATTTTTGACAAACAGAACAAATCAATTGTGGGTATCTGAGGAGTTATATGATCTTCCATGGTTACTTTTGTCAGCGAATCAATCTTTCATGATTACTTTTGGTGGTTTAGTCTTATAATCATTTGAAGATTGGATTTATTAAAAGAACACCAAATTTAATTGAAAAATAAGGTGAAATTGAAGCTCTAGTTTCATTGTGTCATTTTAGCTCTACAAATCAATGTCTTGTAGATTGGATTTTATTCGAGGTGAAGTGCTCTTTGATTTTGGGTAGAGAACACTTTAAAATAGGTACAAATTGGAGCTCAAATTAGGTCTTCAATGGCAAAGCCCAATTCCTCATTTGTCAATTCGATTTGACATTGAAGCTAAAGCAGAAGAAGCTATGATGCGGTCCATTATAAAAATGGCAGAAATGGATTTTTTTAAGGTTTTTTGAAAATCAAATTAATTATCGAATTGTTTTAATTACTGATTTATTAATTTATTAATTTAATTATGATTTAATTAAAATAATTATTTTATAATAAAATAT
>NC_029786.2:15468260-15503655 GCF_000816755.2 Arachis ipaensis
CAGTTACCTTTATTGGCACTTTGTTATGCCATGCTGCAGTACCGTTGAGATATATAGTTAAAAATATTGATGGTGTAGATTTATTGCAATTATTATGGGCTAGAATCATAAAAAAATGGTGTAGGCTCTTCCCTAAACCTGTTCAAAGCGTGACCTGAAAAGCAACAGGGATATTGACATTGAGGGCAGATGGTGTGTGTTGTCAATTTATAAAGCCGCAGCTGTTAACTCAGCTCACAAGTGGAGCCGTTGGAGTGAGTTGGGTTTTTCTGGACTAAAAGGCACGAGCCTTTGATTTTTTTTTTTACAAGTATTGAGATTGATTGGGCTATGTGAGATTTAAGTATCCATGGCTCTTTCATTAGTGATGTTGTGGAAGAAAGAAACCCTAACCAAAGCCAAACACTGTGACCGCCTTATTCACTCACTTGTTCTTCCAACCCCATTCTTGAATCAGAAAGCAACCCTACGAAGCCTACCCTCTAGACTCCAAAGGCAAAAACAGAAACTTGTTCTTCCAGGACCCTACTGACGGTGAAAGTTGATGACCTACTCAATTGACGGTAGAGACAATAACATATCAACGCCAACCACCCCAAGGACCGGGGGTTGTTTCGTCTTCAGCTGCTGCCGGGAAAAATACTGCAGGAAGGCAGCGATTGATCTGCGGATGGAGACGAATGTTCACGCGGCACTGGTGAGTGCCTACCTTTGGAGACAAATAGCTCATCCCAGTGTGAGCATTCAGCTATCAGGATAACAGAACCAGGAAACCAAATGTGACTGGGCCGGCGGCAACTTACCCAAAGAGGATGACATCTGACGAAGTCCAAGTGAAGGCGCGCTTCCTGTCTTCGGCTTGGCATTTCAAGGAAGGCGAGATCGAGGAGGAGTGTTGGACAGAGTAGTAGCGACGCTGGTGAAGACCCAGGCAAAAGGTCGGATACAGGGGACGACAGGCGAGAAGATAGGCTTCAAAACGGGACAAGGCACTGGTATAGGAGCAGCGGCTGTAGTTTGGGGAAGGAGGATGCATCCAGTGTCGGGTCTAGTACCGGATCGTGTATAGGGTTGAGGGTTCCGATTTTTTGTGGTCTGGGCTTTCTGTTAGCATGTACCCTGACCTAAAAAAAAGTGTAATCTGGTGCGAGGTTTGTGGGTCGTTTTAATTGTGGCATGATTGGTGGGCTTGGGTTTTGGTTCAGGTCGGCTGGAGTTTTGGTTCGGGTAGGATTCCTTTGTCTTATCCGAAGACGAAAAGAACAAAATAGGTGAGTCTAGAAGGTTTCAAGTAACGATAAAAGATAATAAAAATCATATCCTCACTTCAACACAATCAGAATCAGAGATGTGGACTCCATCGTTTCTATAATGCGTCCTGGTTTCCCTCGTAAGTCGTCGGGTCTATGTTCTCCCATTTAGGTGTGTGAATTTGTGCGTTAGTTAATTGAAACTCCATGTAGATTTCATTATGATTTATTGTTTGATTGACTCTGAAACATGTTTGACAGAGGCTGAGAGATATGCATTCGGACGGATCTGAAACACTATCGGATTAGGTGGATGAAATCATGGATGTTAATGTCAGCGATTACCGTTCGAGTGTGCATCGAGGCGAGACAACTGTAGGTGACATAGACCGACATTGAAAAAAATGTAAGTTTAACCACCATTATTTGGAGATCGTGATATTTTAATTTTGGTTATGAAAGAGGTTATTGATTTGTTAAATTTAAATTATTTTATTTATTTTATATAAATGTTTTGTTATAGAGTGCTGTTGGACTGTATGGGATGACTGATGCAGATGCAAAACCAATATTGTTCTACCAGTGCAAAGGCAATTCAGTTGGTGTGAGAGTGATGTTGGACTATATGGGATGACTGATGCAGATGCAAAACCAATATTGTTCTACCAGTGCAAAGGCAATTCAGTTGGTGTGTGTCAATTGGCGACGTGAGTGACCATGAATTTCATCCTTCTCTCATTTATTTTTTTAATCAGTTGATGATTGCCTTACAATTAGTTGATAATTACTAAAGAAGTGGATTGGTACTGGTAAATAATCTCATACGTATTTGATTGGTGGTCTAAACTACTGAATAAGTTGATAATTACCTTTGTTTCATGTCGCATGAAAAGTTGCTGGTTTTTCAGTTATCTTTTATTGTCCCACTTGGAGACCAATTTTGTTGCTTGAATGCCCATATTGAATAGTATATGAAATGATGGTAGTGAATTGTGAATTTTGATCGGTTAAAATCTTGAAAGTACACAAAGTATGTGTAGAAAAGCTTCTAAAATTTTTTGTGAGACTTTTTGAATTAAATATATGTGTTTCCGTCCTGGAATGACGATAAATGTAAATGCTTCTAAATGCCTTCATGAAATGTAGTAAAAGAATTTGTGTACCTGAAGATAACTAGATGATACTTCACATTATGAATTTATGTCATTGAAACTTTGAAAGCATATTTAATTTATGAGCATTTCGTGTGGTCCATGCAAACTTTTTGAGCTTTTCTTATTGGCGGAATGGTCTCTTGTTAGGTGATTTATATTTCTGCATAACTTAAAGAAATATATTTCCAAATTAATCTGCAAGAAATATCAAATTTAAGGGAAGTTTTATTCGAAGGTTAATGAAGTATTGGAGGGTTTGTCATGAAAAGTATTAAAACCTTAAAGCTAATGATGGCGTTGGCTTCTTTAAGCATTGTGCTTATTTTAGTCATTTCGTGTGAATCTTATCTAAATTTGTTTTATTAACTTTGTTTCTCCTTAATCAGCGATGCATTTTTTGTGTTCCTTAACTTTGTATGTTTGTTAGGGTGTTGTTTTGACTGAATTCGGATTACATTTGACTGTACCAAATACTTGGAGTAATATTTCTTCGCACAATTTTTTTTCGTTTCTATGGTCTTCATATTTTGGAATTTACGTAGTAGTTACGAATAAAAAGTTGTTGAATATAGATTTGACAAATAATTAGTTTTTGTTGGCAGGTATATTTCAAAACACATTGTAGTATAGCTTGTATAGTCTCAATACGTAATCTTATTAATTGGTAGAACATAATTATTTGCAATTTGTAAGTTTTTTCCTGGTACGTTACATAAATTGTCTTTCTATTCTAAGTATAAGGGTTGAAAAATGAAGCAATTCTTTTTTCTTTATTCACGTTGTTGAAAAGTCTTGTTCGATGGTGAATAATATCTATTAAAGTTTTGATGGCCACTCTTTCTCTAACTCATATTTGTATGTGCAACACATGTGTGGTGACCGTTGTCTTGTAAAAATTATTATTCCTGTAAAAAGCTTTGATATAGTCAGTAAAATTCGAAACTTGATGACAAAATATTTGTTATCTGCTTGTATTATTTTATAGGAAACTTTTCAAATGATCTAGACCATTTTTCTGGAACTCTGATGATCCAATTCTAGTGGCCGTTGGATTTACCAACTAAATAAACATACGGTACTGATTGATCTAGATTTATGTAATGTGATTCATGAAATACTGAGCGTACCATATGAGTTGACCTGATGCTGCGGTTGTCTGCCGTTAGGTGGTTTATAGGGGAGTAGGGGTCATTCATGCCCTTTTATGGCGCTGTGACGGAAGAGTAAGCCAGCTAACGTGTGGAACGACTAGCTGAAAAGTGTATGGGCCAGGATGTTAAATATTTGTAGCATGGGCCTTGTTATTGGATTCGGTCAACTTAAAACACCATTACCCCACCCCCATTAGATAACCTAACTCTCCTAAGTCCTAACCTAGCACAGCCACTGTTAAAGAAACGAGAAACCACCCGACTATCCCAACGCGAAACCCAACCCCAGCCAGCCCTGCCCGCGCCTCCCAGTCCCTCCCAGTCGCACCGAACTAGCACTTCCCATCCACTCCCAGTCCCACGAACTTGCGCCTTCTAACCCCCTCCGGACAGCCACGAAGCAGCGCGGACCATCCCCTCCCAACAGTGCCAAACCGGCAATCCCAACCCCTCCGACACCAAATATGGAGCCTCCAACTCAGGTATTAATTTGACCGATTTGTTTTCTTTGTTGTCTAATTCAGTGTATTTTTGTTTGAACTTCGTAATTGTTATTGATTTCATTTTGTTTGATTTTTTGCGTTTATTTGAATTTGTGAAATTATTTTGTTTGAAATTGCTGATTATTTGTCATTAACAGTATTTGCAATTAAAAGTTAATACCTAGAAGATGTAGAAGTTCCGGTTGCATGCTCCATATTGATAGAAATTGGTTGCCCTTCAACACACATGCATAATTTAATTGGTCCTACCCTTCTTTATGTCTAATATTTTGCATGTTGAACTTATACAAATGTATTATAAATTTACAGATGATGGAAGCTTCTATTTTGATGGGGAAACTGTTGGTGGGCATGAGCATCAGGATTCCCTTTCCATGACCTCTTCAGTTGTTCAAAGGGTTACTGCATTTGGTTGGTGCAGTTTGTGGAGAAATAAATGTATGTGGAGTATATGTGATTACTGTCCAATTTTTTTAAAGAAAAAACTTTGGGAAAATATAACTTTTGTGTTTTGCCTTTGCATTTAGTAGCTTTCAGGGGATAAAACATTGGCTTTAGTAAAGTTTCTATTGGGCATTGGAGTCCCAGGAAATGCTAACGACTTCTTCAATCAAGTTGAACCGTTAGCTTTTCTAGAGAGCAAAAGGCAAGTGCCTATACAAGTCAATCTATTGTTTAAATTTGTTTTACAACAATATTTCTTTTCCTTCTGTTTCTTGTTCTTCTCAGCTAATGTAACTCTTGACTTATCTTGTTGTAGGGTTACCATCCCGTTGATATTGTCACTTTCTGAAATGTTCTATTTATTAACCACGAAAGTCCAACTTAAGGTATGTAGCTAAGTAAAGTATTTAAAATCTTTGTTTAGCTATAGTTTTACTTTATTAAGGTCTTGGTCCTTGCAAAATTTCTCATATGATATTGGTTCGTATTTTGGATTTTGGTCCTTGCCCTTTAATCACTGTATTTTGTGTAGATCGTATAACAAAGAAAATTTCATGGCTTTGATGGTTATGCACTTATGCCTGTGATTTCAGTAATTAGACCTGAAACATTAGTTCAAATAATTCAGTTAATGTTCATTGTACAAAATTTCTATTGTATTAATCTTATGAATTGTAACTTGGGGTTACTTGTGAAGCAAAATTTGCTAGAACTTCTGTGTAATTTGTGAATCTATGAATTGTATAATTATGTTTATATGATTCTAGTTTTAGCTATGCTTGTCAGTGTTTGTGTCTGTCTTGGATTGTGAATTTGTGATGCTGTGACATGCCTACTTTTGTTTGGCTAATTATTGTTTGGTCCTTTTAGATAGTATTAGCTCTGTGATTTGATTAGTTTTGTTTTTTCTAGTTTTAGTTTTGTATGAGCTTGCTTCAATTTGATATTTTTTGTGTTGAGCACTTGAATACTTTCCTGATTGAATGTGGTAACTAGATTTGAAGGTTCACATATACTTGAAGTCCTTGTTGGATTGGTGAACATGAAAGGAGATATTATCAGTTTAAATTTATTTGGCATTCTATTTCATCTACATTATGACAATTGAAAACAATTTGTCCTGTTATCACTATTATTCTGATTTTTTTTTTTAATTTTTGTTCTGTGGTCTTGGTATTTTAGAATTTAGGTAGTGGTTACCAATTAAAAGGTGTTGAATATAGATTTGAGAAATAATTTGTTTTCCTTGGCAGGTATATTTTCCTCCAATGAAGGTGCTTGTTGTATGGCGACATCAATTATTAATCTTCATGAATAGGTACGGTTAGTGTTGACATTTGGTTTTATAGTTGGATTGAAAGACTTCTCTCGAAATGAAGAAATATACATTTTGATATTTACAAAATATTTTGTTTCTTTCTTTGATGATAGTGTTCGATGGTATGCTTTTGATTTGTTGAGAATGATTAAATGTTTTATACATTTAATATTGTCCTTACATTCATAAAGAACCAAATCCTAGTCAGAAATGTATATTTGGTTAAAAATTCTGGTCTTCGAAATTGGATTTCTAAAAGGTGGTTTTCAAACTTTCTTTTTGGTTAACAAACGTGTTTTTAAAAATGGAATTTCTCGGAAAACCTGATTTTTAATTCGGATATTAAAATTTGGATATAAGACAGGTTGATATATAAAACTAGATTTAAATATTAAAACTGGTTTGACACGGGTATTGAATTTTCCATGACTGTTTTAACCGGTTTTCCCTTTTAATCTGGTTCTAGTTTAGTTTTATGAACCCCGAAGGTAAGGAAGATGCACACACACTTATACGTGTTCCTCCCTGGTCATAATAGTTATTTCATTAAAAAATATGCCTCAATTTTGAGAGGACAGTTTTTTTTATTAATTGGACTATTATATCTAACTATAGGTACTTTTCATTGTTGGTGTACATGTCCTTCCAAGGCAGCCGCACCAAGGAAACCGGTCCGTCCAAATTCTTATGTTTGGTCTCTGTCCACACGGAATCACGCAAAGAGCAACTTAAAATAGAGTTGCATCTCCGAATTTCATGACGCATCTCCATCTTGCCTCCTCATCCTCCTCCTTATCAGGAATCGGTTCTTAATATTCCTAATTATTTTTGCGTATGAAATTGTTATAAAGTCAGACATTTTTTCTCAAACGTAATTCTGTTTAGTAGAATCCTATAACAAGACACAATACTCAGGATCCATTTCAATTTCATTCATTCCTATTCATAAGAAAATGTTAGCAATATGTCGACAGAACGAATACTACTAATAGGCTATTCAGTTTTCTTAGTCACTTGTAAATAATTAAACGAGCACGTGTTGCCGAACACAATAGGTCGCATAGATTTTCATAAAAGAATATCGAAAGGGAATTTGAAAACTTGAATATCGTCGGACGTACCAGGACGGGATGGAATAAAAGTAAAATGGAGCAAGACAGAAGATTTTAGCGTTTGTTTGAATGAAGGTCGTTACGGAGTTGTGGGAAGATGAGAAGCGAATTTTCGTTGGAAAGGTACATACATCTTCATGATATCTTCTTTCAGTTGTCCTACCTTATCAATTTCCAAGCATCAGATGCTGTACACATGATTTTGGTTTTTGACTTCGCTGGCCATATCAAGTTGCATTTATTCAGCATATTCTTTTTGTTGGAAAGAAACTCATCCAATTTAATGTTACTGTTTATTTCGTTAATAGATTGGGTAGGTTGTTGTTTCGCAGGTGTGTAGTATTGTAAGTTCTTGTGTTTTCTTTTCGTGTTAGGAAGCTGTCATGACTTTAAGTTTCTAACATTCTTTCTCAACTTTCCATTCTTTAATGATGGTTGAATCATTATCTAACCTTCTCCCTTCTTTTCAGTGTTTTCCCAGCGGGAAGAAAGCCAATCGTGATAACAAAGTGACTCGAATAAAGTTTAATTTGCTTGTAAACAAACTCGGCAGACAAATACAAATATACACTATCGGGCTCAAACGATTATCGCTCTGTCAATATGGTATCGGCTTTACTGACTCCCGTCTTATTTCATTCAAGAAAGAGAAGGGAAGGAGCCACCCATACGTTGAAACACACTATGTGCCTTCCCCCCAAGTTTTGATTATTTGAGAATGGACACGGATGTGAACGAGCAAGGGGGAGAAACCCGTGTACACCTGCGAAAAAAGGTAAATGATATTAAGCTTTTGTAGATATTTGATGACTGCTGATGAGCGGATAATTTATAAGCTTTTTGGCATTGTTTTTAGTATGTTTTTAGTATATTTTAATTAGTTTTATTATATTTTTATTAGTTTTTAAATAAAAATCACTCTTCTGGACTTTACTATGAGTTTGTGTGTTTTTCTGTGATTTCAGGTATTTTCTAGCTGAAATTGAGGGACCTGAGCAAAAATCTGATTCAGAGGCAGAAAAAGGACTGCAGATGCTGTTGGATTCTGACCTCCCTGCATTCGAAGTGGATTTTATGGAGCTACAAAAGCCCAATTGGCATGCTCTTAATTGCGTTGGAAAGTAGACATCCTGGGCTTTCCAGCAATATATAATAGTCCATATTTTGCTCGATATTTGATGGCCCAAACAGGCGTTCCAAGTCAGCTTAAGAATTCTGGTGTTTAACGCCGGAACTGGTATAAAAGCTGGAGTTAAACGCCCAAACTGGCACAAAAGCTGGCGTTTAACTCCAAGAAAATTCTCTACACATGGAAGCTTCAACGCTCAGTCCAAGCACACACCAAGTGGGCCCGGAAGAAGATTTCTGCATTAATTACTTATTTCTGTAAACCCTAGGCTACTAGTTCTCTATAAATAGGACCTTTTGCTATTGTATTTTAAAATCTTTGGACATTTAGTCCCTAGACCTTGGAGGCTGGCCATTCAGCCATGCTTACACCATTATCACTTTTGTATTTTCAACGGTGGAGTTTCTACACACCATAGATTAAGGTGTGGAGCTCTGCTATTCATCATGAATTAATACAAAGTACTATTGTTTTTCTATTCAACTCAAGTCTATTTCTTCTCCAAGATATTCATTCGCACCCAAGAACATGATGAATGTGATGATTATGTGACACTCTTCACCATTCTCACCTATGAACGCGTGACTGACAACCACTTCCGTTCTACATGCAAACAAGTTTGAATGTGTATCTCTTGGGTTTCTAATCTAAGATTAGAACCTTCGTGGTAAAGGCTAGAATTATTGGCGGCCATTCCTGAGATCCGGAACGTCTAAACCTTGTCTGTGGTATTCTGAGTAGGATCTGGGAAGGGATGACTGTGATGAACTTCAAACTCGTGATTGTTGGGCGTGTGACAGACGCAAAAGGATCAATGGATCCTATTCCAACATGATCGAGAACCAACAGATGATTAGCCGTGCGGTGATTTCGTGCACCAAGTTTTTGGCGCCATTGCCGGCGATTGTTCGAGTTTGGACAACTGACGGTTCATCTTGTTGCTTAGATTAGGTAATTTTACTTTTTATTTTCGAAAAAAAAATTTTGAAATACAAAAAAAAAATTATTTTGTTCTTCAGAATTTTTAAGAATGAATTCTAGAGTTTCATGATGATCTGTTGAAGTCTGACTGGCTGTGAAGCCATGTCTAATCTTATTGGACCGAGGTTTCAACTTATCATCACAAGAGCTTGTTGATTTCTATCAATTTTGCTGTTGTTAGCAATGATCTGCTAAAGCTTAGCTGGCCATTGGCCATGTCTAGTGTTTTGGACCGGAGCTTTCATTGAAAGCTTGGCTGGCTAGTAAGCCATGTCTAATTCATGGACCGGAGTCTTAGACTAGCATTGCAATGATTCCTGGAACTCTTATTAAAAATTTTGAATCCCTTTCTTCTCCACTCAATTTTCGAAAAATCACAAAAAATTTCTATAAAACCATAAAAATAAAAAATATTTTATGTTTCTTGATTGAGTCTAGTATCAATTTTTAAGTTTGGTGTCAATTGCATGTTTTTATTCTTCTTGCATTTTTCGAATATATGCATTATGTTCTTCATTGATCTTCAAGTTGTTCTTGATGACTTCAGTGCTCTGATCTTTAATCTCTCTTATTTTGTGTCTTTTGTTGTTTCTTATATGCATTTTCAAATTGTTATAGTCCGTAGTATACAAACTTCTAAGTTTGGTGTCTTGCATGCATTGTTTATTTGATCTTAGTTGCATTCTTTTATTATTGTTTCTCATCATTTAAAAATTCAAAAAAAATATTTTAATTGTGTCTTTTCAAGTCAATAACACAGAGAATTGAAGATTCAGAATATTCAGCAGAGGAATTACACAGAAAAAGCTGGGCGTTCAAAACGCCCAGTAAAGAAGGAAAACTAGCGTTTAAACGCCAGCTAGGGTACCTGGCTAGCGTTAAACGCCCAAAAAGGTAGGATTTTGAGCGTTAAACGCCAGAATGGATACCATTCTGGGCGTTTAACGCCAGGAAGGCACTAGAGGGAAGATTTTGTTTTTAATTCAAATCTTTTTCAAATTTTCATAATTTTTCAAAGTCAAATTTTTTTTCAAATCATATCTTTTCAATCATATCTTTTCAAAATCAATTTCTTTTCAATTTTTTATTTATTACTATTTTTGAAAATCCTTACTACAATTAATAATTTAATTCAAAATTTTCTAGTTGTTACTTGCCTATTAAGAAAGGATCAAAAGTTTTAATTCTAGAATCATATCTTCTAATTTCTTGTTAGTCAAGTAATCAATTTTAATTTTAAAACTTTCTCTTTTTAATTTGATTTTCAATCATATCTTCTCAATCATATCTTTTTAATCACATCTTTTTCAAAATTAAGTTTCAATCATATCTTTTTTATTTCTAATTTCAAAATCTTTTTCAAAAATCACTTAATTTCTTTCCCAATCTTAATTTTCGAAAAACCTTTACCAAATTTTCAAAATTTCTTTTAATTATTTCAAAATCTTTTACTATTAATTTGGAAAATTCTTCCCCTCTTCTCACATCCTTCTATTTAAGGGACTAACACTCCTCCTCAAGGTGCAATTCGAACTCTATCCTTCTTGATAAGTTCGAATTCTCTTCTATCTACCTTCTCCTTCTATTCTTCTTTTCCTCTGACACCTCAAGGAATCTCTATACTGTGACATAGAGGATTCCATACTTTCTTGTTCTCTTCTCTTTCATATGAGCAGGAGCAAAGACAAAGGCATTCTTTTTCAAGCTGATCCTAAACCTGAAAGGACCTTGAAGAGAAAACTAAGAGAAGCTAAAGCACAATTCTCTCTAGAGGGCCTAACAGAGCTTTTCAAAGAAGAAGCAATGGCAGCCAAAAACAACAATGCAAGGAAGGTGCTGGGTGACTTTACTGCACCTACTCCCGACTTCTATGGGAGAAGCATCTCAATCCCTGCCATTGGAGCAAACAACTTTGAGCTTAAGCCTCAATTAGTTTCTCTAATGCATTGAACTATCCAATATGTCATTGGATATCTCTGCTGGAGGATCTCTTCATCTGAAGAAGACGCCTGCAGAAGCTCAGGAACTCATTGAAATGGTTGCAAATAACCAATTCATGTACACTTCTGAAAGGAACCCTGTGAATAATGGGACAAGTCAGAAGAAAGGAGTTCTTGAGATTGATACTCTGAATGCCATACTGGCTCAGAACAAAATATTGACTCAACAAGTCAATATGATTTTTCAAGAGTCTGTCTGGAATGCAAGCAGCAACCGGCAGTACCAAAGAAGTTTCATTTGAAAAAGAAGCTTATGATCCTGAGAACCCAGCAATGGAAGAGGTGAATTACATGGGAGAACCCTATGGAAACACCTATAATCCTTCATGGAGAAATCATCTAAATCTCTCATGGAAGAATCAACAGAGACCTCAACAAGGTTTCAACAACAGTAATGGTGGAAGAAGCAGGTTTAGCAATAGCAAGCCTTTTCCATCATCTTCTCAGCAACAGACAGAGGATTCTAAGCAGAGCCACTCTGACTTAGCAACTATAGTCTCTGATCTAATTAAAACCACTCAAAGTTTCATGACTGAAACAAGGTCCTCCATTAGAAATCTGGAGGCACAGGTGGGTCAGCTGAGTAAGAAAGTTACTGAACTCCCTCCTAGTACTCTCCCAAGCAATACAGAAGAGAATCCAAAGAGAGAGTGCAAGGCCATAAACACTTCTCACATGGCCGAACCTGGAGAGGAGGAAGAGGCAGTGATTTCCACTGAGGAAGACCTCAATGGACGTCCACTGACCTCCAAGGAGTTCCCTAATGAGGAACCATGGGAATCTGAGGCTCACACAGAGACCATAAAGATTCCATTGAATTTACTTTTGCCATTCATGAGCTCTGATGAGTATTCTTCCTCTGAAGAGGATGAAGATGTTACTGAAGAGCAAGTTGCTAAGTACCTTGGAGCAATCATGAAGCTAAACGCCAAGTTATTTGGTAATGAGACTTGGGAGAATGAACCTCCATTGCTCACTAAAGAACTGGATGACTTGATAAGGTAGAAATTACCTCTGAAGAGACAAGATCCTGGAAAGTTCTCAATCCCTTGTACCATAGGCACCATGACCTTTGAGAAGGCTCTGTATGACCTGGGGTCAAGTATAAACCTTATGCCTCTCTCTGTAATGGAGAAGTTAGGGATCATTGAGGTACAAGCTGCTAGAATCTCACTAGAGATGGTAGACAATTCAAAGAAACAGGCTTATGGACTTGTAGAAGATGTGTTGGTAAAGGTTGAAGACCATTACATCCCTGCTGATTTCATGATCCTAGAGAATGGGAAGTGTATGGATGAATCCATCATCCTTGGTAGACCCTTCCTAGCCACAGCAAAAGCTGTGATTGATGTTGATAGAGGAGAATTGATCATTCAAGTGAATAAAGACTCCCTTGTGTTTAAAACTCAAGGATATCCCTCTGTAATCATGGAGAAAAAGCATGAAGAGCTTCTCTCAATACAGAGTCAAACGGATCCCCCACAATCAAACTCTAAGTTTGGTGTTGGGAGGTTCCAACATTGCTCTGAACATCTGTGAGGCTCCATGAGAGCCACTGTCAAGCTATTGACATTAAAGAAGCGCTTGTTGGGAGGCAACCCAATTTTAATTATCTATGTTAAATTTCTATTTTCTTTTGTTATTTTATATTTTCTGTAGGTTGATGATCATGTGAAGTCACAAAAACTATTGAAAAAGAAAAAATAGAAGAAAAAATAGTATTAAAAATAGAACACCCTGGAGGAGAAACTTACTGGCGTTTAAACGCCAGTAAGGGTAGCAGAATGGGCGTTAAACGCCCAGTCTGGCACCATTCTGGGCGTGGTGCCAGACTGGGCATTTAACGCCAGAAATGGGCACCAGACTGGCGTTTAATGCCAGGAATGGGCAAGAAGCTGGCCTTAAACGCCAGAAATGGGCAGCAACCTGGCGTTTAACGCCAGGATTGGCAGAAAGGGGCATTTTTGCACGCCACTTGGTGCAGGGATGAGATATTCTTGACACCTCAGGATCTGTGGACCCCACGGGATCCCCACCTACCCCACCTCTCTCTCTTATTCACCCATTCACCAATCACCTCAATGCCTCTTCCCCAAAAACCCCTCACCTATCAAATCCCACTATTCTCTTCACCACTCACATCCATCCTTCATAAAACTCCACCTTCACCATTCAAATTCAAACCACTTTCCCACCTAAACCCACCCATAATGGCCGAACCATTCCCCCTCTCCACTCCTATATAAACCCATCTTCACTCCTTCATTTTCACACAACATACACACTACTTCTCCCCCTTAGCCGAAACACTAAGCCCCCTCTATCTCCTCTATTTCTTCTTTTTCTACTCTCTTCTTTCTTCTTTTACTCGAGGACGAGTAAACCTTCTAAGTTTGGTGTGGTAAAAGTGTTGCTTTTTGTTTTTCCATAACTATTAATGGCACCAAAGGCCGGAGAAACCTCTAGAAAGAGGAAAGGAAAGGCAAAAGCTTCCACCTCCGAGTCATGGGAGATGGAGAGATTCCTCTCAAGGGTACATCAAGACCACTTCTATGAAGTTGTGGCCAAGAAGAAAGTGATCCCCGAGGTCCCTTTTAAGCTCAAAAAGAATAAGTATCCAGAGATCCGACATGAGATCCGAAGGAGAGGTTGGGAAGTTCTCACCAACCCCATTCAACAAGTCGGAATCTTAATGGTTCAAGAGTTCTATGCCAATGCATGGATCACCAAGAACCATGATCAAAGTGTGAACCCGGACCCTAAGAATTGGCTTACAATGGTCCGAGGGAAATACTTAGACTTTAGTCCGGAAAATGTAAGGTTGGCATTCAATTTGCCTATGATGCAAAGAGATGCACACCCATACACTAGAAGGGTCAACTTTGATCAAAGGTTGGACCAAGTCGTCATGGACATCTGTGAAGAGGGCGCTCAATGGAAGAGAGATTCAAGAGGGAAGCCGATTCAACTAAGAAGGCATGACCTCAAGTCCGTGGCTAGGGGATGGTTAGAGTTCATCCAACGCTCAATCATTCCTACTAGCAACCGATCTGAAGTTACTATGGACCGGGCTATCATGATTCATAGCATCATGATTAGAGAGGAAGTAGAAGTTCATGAGGTTATATCCCAAGAACTCTACAAGGTGGCGAACAAGTCCTCTACTGTGGCAAGGTTAGCCTTCCCTCATCTCATTTGTCACCTCTGCAATTTAGCTGGAATTGACATAGAGGAAGACATCCTCATTGATGAGGACAAGCCCATCACTAAGAAAAGGATGGAGCAAACAAGAGATCCCACTCATGGACAAGAGCATGAGGAAACTCCTCATCATGAAATCCCTGAGATGCCTCAAGGGATGCATTTTCCTCCACAAAACTATTGGGAGCAAATCAACACCTCCCTAGGAGAATTAAGTTCCAACATGGGATAACTAAGGGTGAAGCACCAAGAGCATTCCATCCTCCTCCATGAAATTAGAGAAGACCAAAGAACCATGAGAGAGGAGCAACAAAGGTAAGGAAGAGACATTGAGGAGCTCAAGCACTCCATAAGATCTTCAAGAGGAAGAACAATCCGCCATCACTAAGGTGGATCCGTTACGCAATTTCAAGTGACCAAATTTCACATACGGGGGAGACATTCTGCGCAAGATGAGAAGCGAATTTTCGTTGGAAAGGTACATACATCTTCATGATATCTTCTTTCAGTTGTCCTACCTTATCAATTTCCAAGCATCAGATGCTGTACACATGATTTTGGTTTTTGACTTTGCTGGCCACATCAAGTTGCATTTATTCAGCATATTCTTTTTGTTGGAAAGAAACTCATCCAATTTAATGTTACTGTTTATTTTGTTAATAGATTGGGTAGGTTGTTGTTTCGCAGGTGTGTAGTATTGTAAGTTCTTGTGTTTTCTTTTCGTGTTAGGAATCTGTCGTGACTTTAAGTTTCTAACATTCTTTCTTAACTTTCCATTCTTTAATGATGGTTGAATCATTATCTAACCTTCTCCCTTCTTTTCAGTGTTTTCCCAGCGGGAAGAAAGCCAATCGCGATAACAAAGTGACTCGAATAAAGTTTAATTTGCTTGTAAACAAACTCGGTAGACAAATACAAATATAAACTATCGGGCTCAAATGATTATCGCTCTGTCAATATGGTATCGGCTTTACTGACTCCCGTCTTATTTCATTCAAGAAAGAGAAGGGAAGGAGCCACCCATACGTTGAAACACACTATGTGCCTTCCCCCCATGTTTTGATTATTTGAGAATGGACACGGATGTGAACGAGCAAGGGGGAGAAACCCGTGTACACCTGCGAAAAAAGGTAAATGATATTAAGCTTTTGTAGATATTTGATGACTGCTGATGAGCGGATAATTTATACGCTTTTTGGCATTGTTTTTAGTATGTTTTTAATATATTTTAATTAGTTTTTATTATATTTTTATTAGTTTTTAAATAAAAATCACTCTTTTGGACTTTACTATAAGTTTGTGTGTTTTTCTGTGATTTCAGGTATTTTCTGGCTGAAATTGAGGGACCTGAGCAAAAATCTGATTCAGAGGCTGAAAAAGGACTACAGATGCTGTTGGATTCTGACCTCCCTGCATTCGAAGTGGATTTTATGGAGCTACAGAAGCCCAATTGGCACGCTCTCAATTGCGTTAGAAAGTAGACATCTTGGGCTTTCCAGAAATATATAATAGTCTATACTTTGCTCGATATTTGATGGCCCAAACAGGCGTTCCAAGTCAGCTTAAAAATTCTGGCGTTTAACGCCGGAACTGGCATAAAAGCTGGAGTTAAACGCCTAAACTGGCACAAAAGCTGGCGTTTAACTCCAAGAAAATTCTCTACACATGGAAGCTTCAACGCTCAGCCCAAGCACATACCAAGTGGGCCCAAAAGAAGATTTCTGCATTAATTACTTATTTCTGTAAACCCTAGGCTACTAGTTCTCTATAAATAGGACCTTTTGCTATTGTATTTTAAAATCTTTGGATGTTTAGTCCCTAGACCTTGAAGGCTGGCCATTCAGCCATGCTTATACCATTATCACTTTTGTATTTTCAACGGTGGAGTTTTTACACACCATAGATTAAGGTGTGGAGCTCTGCTGTTCTTCATGAATTAATACAAAGTACTATTATTTTTCTATTCAACTCAAGTCTATTTCTTCTCCAAGATATTCATTCGCACCCAAGAACATGATGAATGTGATGATTATGTGACACTCATCACCATTCTCACCTATGAACGCGTGACTGACAACCACTTTCATTCTACATGCAAACAAGTTTGAATGTATATATCTTGGGTTTCTAATATAAGATTAGAACCTTCGTGGTAAAGGCTAGAATTATTGGCGGCCATTCCTGAGATCTGGAACGTTTAAACCTTGTCTGTGGTATTCTGAGTAGGATCTGGGAAGGGATGACTGTGATGAGCTTCAAACTCGCGATTGTTGGGCGTGTGACAGACGCAAAAGGATCAATGGATCCTATATTGTGACAAAGTGTGATTCATGTTTAAGAGCTCCAAGTCCTTTGGCGCCATTGTTGATGATCACAATTTCGTGCACCAACTGCCGAATGTTTGCATTCCTTTGTAAAGTAGGAAATTTTCATGCATGATACGCACATTGATTGGACGAAACGAACTTGAACTTTCCGCTGTTCATTTCAAGAACGCCGTTTCTCAAATTATGCCGAAATCAATACATGCTCCATTGGTAGTTGTAGAATCAATTGCAGCAGTTCTCATTAATTGTAGTATCATGTACCTGCAGGCCCATTTTCAAGACTTCGATACTCCATTTATTGATGTTGAATCGGTTTGCCAGACTGAGTAAGAATCAGAAAAATATCATGCCCTACACAGGAACAATTGGCAGCAACAATACCATACGTTAGAATTGCATGCGTATCGCTGGACAATAGAGCCCTCACATGCATTGGGATCCCTTTGTTCGGAACATAGATCTTTCATCACAACGACACAGGCGTCGGAACCACAAGCTTTGCTGACCATAACAGTGGCGTTACCTGCACGGGGACCCCTAACTTCGAAAGAAGAACCACTCATGAATAACCTGCGTGTTTATCTCCATCTATCAAGTTAAGAACATTGGGTGGAGCTTAAAGATTACATTTCTTCTTAATAGAGTCTTCATATCCACGGAGACAGACTTCGCACTCCAACTATGTACTTCTCATTAACCGAGTTTGACGACAATTTCTTTTTAGACGCATGCAACTATTACAGCGAAGATGAAATATGTACTAGGTTTCTGTTTTTCTACTTAGGGATGTAGGTTAACCCTAATGTATATTGTAAGGTGTTGAATACGTCGTTCTTGTCAAATCCTTTTATACGTAAGTAATTATTCAGAACATGCCATGTTAAGTAGAATTGTCGAAACAAAATTCATTTGAATGTCAAAAATATTTAATACAAGCAGGCTATAGCATTAACTACGGTTGTATATGTGCGGTTATTTGGTAAAGAGATTGTACAAAATAAAATTCGTCTTTAATCCACCGTGATTATTGTCGACTATAACACCCGCTAGCACTAGGGCCAAGAAACAACTATTTGTTGGTTTTGCCTGGGTGGAAGGAGGTTTGAAATTCTATAGATTTAAATTTTCATTTTAGTTTCATGTGAATGCACTAGCGAAATGGAACGGCCACTACAGTATGAAAAATTGGTAACGGACCTCGGTTTTAAAAGGTTGTTGTTCCAAACTATCTAAAATGTGGGATATGATTTTGAAAAATCATAGTCTCCAAACAAAGCAACATTATTCTGATGCCCAGTTACTATCTCTAAGTATAGAAGTGAGCATCATATTTTTTAGCAAATTGGTTTCATTCAAAGAGCAGTCTGCCATTGTTAAACGCCTGCCAATACAAGGGATAAATCAACTAAATCAGACAAACACAGAAATTTAAAACAAGTTACAGTTGCAATGCCTTAGGTGAATTTCCTTTATAGTCGCATCTACGGGGTGACACAGTACATGCTGCTGCCGTATTCCGAATCAAGCCTCCGCATGTTATCCTCCAGATTCCTTATCTCTTGTTGAAGATCTGCTATTTCCCGCTGCAACGCCCTCACACGAAGGTAGTTGAATTCCCTCACTTCCTTACCCATTTTTTCTAGGAGAACTGACAGCATCCTGAAAGCAGCGTCTTCCCTGGCATCGTCCTCAATGAAGGAGTACCTACCCTTGGCACTGACGTCTATCCCGTATGGGTTTCCTGGAATAATAACACTGAAGGCATACAATGGTCCGTTTTCACAGTGAAATTTCTCCTCACGGAAGAAACATGGGGCGGGAATCACAGTGTCGTAGCAATACATCGTCAGCCAGAGTTCCATGCTGTTGTTAAGGGCGAAGTGATGAGATGCACTCTCATCTGCAGGTAGTATCAGGGCTCCTATTCATTGATAGGGTAGACTGTGAACGGGATTGGTTATGGTTTTTCAAAAATCAATAAGTACAAATTATTAACGGCAACTGAAACATTCTTATAGTGGTATTCGTAAATGAGAGAAGGAGACTATTACCACCAACAACGGGAGCGATGCGTCTGTCAGCGGTTGGGAGCGTTCGGGGTGGACGCCGAGGAGAATCCAGTGTGCCTGTCTCAGCCATGAGATCTGCAATTGCCTCTCTGTCCGCCCGTAGCATTGCCATCCTAGCTTCATAGGCATGGAGTGCGAGAAGATAACTATTGAACCCCTGGTATTTTGGTTCCATATGGTTGAGGATCTGCCTATTGGCTTCATCGAATGAAACATATACTCTGGTGTTATTTCCCTTTGTTACAATGAAAAATGTGAAATGATGCATGTTGCGCTCCATTGTGCTGTGGACAACTGTGGTGGAGGTAGTATTTCTCTGGTTTGGGGGTGCAAGGGTTTTATAGTTGAGTTTTGAAAAGGCTGTCCTTCTTAGATTGTCATTGCAAATACTGTCTTTGGAGGTTGACAGAGACTTGTTGGGGAAGATTTGGCACTGCAGTTTTTGAGAAATGTGCACACAAATTCAAGGAGTTGGTATAGTCTATTCATCTATGTCACATCAGACTTGACATGGGCTGTACTTGACAATCGAGTCAACGCTCGTCACCTTCCTGAAAATTCTTAGAATAGGTAACTTGGAAAAATCTAGCAGTGGAGGTGTATTCCAATTTGTGAGTTTCGTTGTGACAATTGGTGGCACTTTTGTCGTGGCCTCTTTTGCAGTTAATGAAGCCTTCTCAATCTTCCGTTCCATAACTTAATCCATTGAAGCAAAATGAAGGGAGTCCGTAAGCATTCACGAGAATAACAAATGGCCCAAAACATTTCAATACCTTAACAAAATGTCACCATTAATTATGTCCCCTACAATACACAGGGGGTGTAAGATTGTTCAAATGAAATGTGGAAAGGAATTGCATAAGGAGTCAGGTGATGTGTTGGTCCTCGGACCACGTATGATATAGGTAGTCTTTCTAACTTGGCCCACCCAATTTCCGAATGCGAATTGAGTACATTTCTGGGAATTGGCCTAGGAGCAAGCGTGGGATACACTCAGGACATGAGGAGTGTGTTTTGCAAGGCCCTGGTTAATGATGTCTCAAGGAATCAGGTTTGGTAGAGTGATTTGGCAGCATATCTGGTAAAGGGATGTCTGGAGCAACTGGAGCATTGGAAGTCGAATGATGCGACATGAGATCATAAAATTGGTCCGTACCGAATTTAAACAAATACGTGTATAAATCTTGTATTGCTTAGTTATACGGGTATACATGATTATTTATTTATACAATTCGTTTGCGCTTCAACATTGTATTCATGCAATTGAGATCGTTCGTGTGGTGCATTAAGAAATTTCCTTTTGTAGGGCATTACAATCATGAAAATTAATTTATGGTATAACTGAAACTCATACCACGATCCTCTCAACCGATTTCATATTAGAGTTAACAGGTACAATGCGAGTTGTAACGCCCAAACTTTTGCAAACTAAATGAGTTATTTATGGTTTACTATCTTTGTTTACGAATTTATTTTTAGAAAATTTTTTAATACTAACTAAAACAGATTTTATCATAGTTTGAGTTTAAAAAAAATAAAATTGTTTGGAGTCATATATATAATTTTCGTAATTATTGGATTTTTTTTTTAAACTTAAAGTTTGAGCAATTAAGATACAATGAATTTTTGAAAATTTAATTTGAATAATTGAAATTTTTAGTTAGACTTTATGAAGTAAAAATATCTAATTTAAAATATAAATACTTATTAAAAAGTAATTAACAAGTTGATAAATGATTAATGTTTTCAAAATAGTTTTATTGAAAGACAACAATTTTTATTTACTATTCTACTCTCTATTTTTATTAAATTTCGTAAAATACCTTTATTCGTCTTTTTTCGAAACCTAACCCTAACTCTAATTTCAAAACACTTTCACTCTCACCTGTCTCTTATACATACACTAACAGTAACACTCCTCACTCATTCTTACTCTCTGAAACCACGAAGAAAGAAAGAAAAGACAGACAAAGAAACAGAGGGACAGGGAGAACGGAAGAAGAGACGACGAGAGGAGGGACGAGACATACCGCACGCCAAGGTTTGGTCCCGCCGCCTCCATTGCCATCGCCGTCACATCATTGTCTTACAGCAGAGAGTGAGACGATCCCTCACACGAGATTGCGACCGACAAGAAGAACAAACATGTAAGAAAAGACAGACAAAGAAATAGAGGGACAGGGAGAACGGAAGAAGAGACGACGAGAGGAGGGACGAGACATACCGCACGCCAAGGTTTGGTCCCGCCGCCTCCATTGCCATCGCCGTCACATCATTGTCTTACAGCAGAGAGTGAGACGATCCCTCACACGAGATTGCGACCGACAAGAAGAACAAACATTGTATCGCCATCACTGCCGCTCACCATCCCCGCTCTTGAGCTAATTGAAACCTTTAAGGTTTTTTACTGTTGTTATTTAGATTTTAGATATTAAAAATCATTAATTTTGATAGATGTTATGCACTTTTATTGACAGAGTAAAGTATATGTTTTGTCCCTGCGTTTGGAAAAAATTTTCACAAATATCCCACAGTTTTACGTCGTTGTAAATTTGTCCTACAAGTCTTCAGTTTGCATCAAACATATCCTCGACAGATTGAATTTTCAAATAATTTAAGAGCAATCTAACAATAAGGCATTAAAATTATGTTTCATTTGCTTGTGTTGAGGGGTTGTTCTTATGGAAATGGCAAAGAATCTATGTTAAATTTTTAAAAAATTCGCTGGCCCGGAGACTCGGACTAAGTCTAACATCTGGTCTAGGGTTTATGCCACCACGTAGGCTTTCATAAACGATTTCGAGAGTAACGTCAATCCTCGCGTTGCTAAGAACCACGTTCGTCATGCTAATCTCCTCACACCAACCGTATGCACCCCTTATATATCTGATGCAACGCCAGCCATGCAACCACCAAGCGACTACCACGTCATGGCCAATGCTTGCCGGACGGCCCTACTAGATGGATTTTCCTACCGAGTGTAAACCTTATATCAGAGGTAAAAAACAGAACAGGTTACATACATTGCTTCATATAACCTGAATTGTTGCATAGTACAAGCAGTTGCTGAAACACTATTTGTATTTTTAGTACAGTCAATTTCTTTTTGAAGTCTCCTTAAAAAAACATATATTTTTTTGTACCCAGATGATTAAAAAATATTTTAGTTTAAGTAGTTTGACGTGGAGCTATAAAAATAAAGAACTTATGAAAAAAAATAAAAGTTTTTTATATTCCAAATAAGTGTGTATATTATGTTATTCTATCTTGAATAAATAATCATGTATCTATTTTATGTATTATTTGGTAGTTTGACCATTTACTAAGTCGTTTTCTTGTTAACTATTTAATATTGAACCTTTAGTTTGATGTCACGTTTCAATTTTTTTACGAAAATGCCTGCAAATTGTTTTTATCAATTAAAATCACATATCAAAGATCATCAAGTAATAGTAGTCACATAGTAGTTGCTAATAATAAATGCCATACAAAATAATTCAATATAAAACTCGAATACAATTCCTATCCCTATGTATAACATAAAATAGTAAATACACAAGGGGGAGGGACTTCTATGAAAGCAACCCCACTCATAAATAAGTCAAATAATCGCCTGCAGCTTCAAACTAAGTCTTTGAACCTGTGTCACTGAATGCGTGGAAGATTTTGGGGTGAGAACAACCCGCACATTCTCAGTAGGGTTTTAATAAATTAACTTAAATCCTTGTTCTGTACTCTCCTGTGGCAGACAATCTCTTTAAAGCTTTTTCTTTGTCTTTGCCCTCTGCTCTCCTGTGGCAAAAATTTCTTTAAGTTAACATATTCTTTGAATCATTGTTTTATGCTCTTTAAGTTAATATATTCTTTATAACCTTTCCAATCCAACTTCAAAACCATTTCAAATTTAAACGTTTATAAAATACTACAGGAATCATTTATCAAGTAAATCTCACAGCAGGGTCTCGAGACTTTAGGGAGGACGAAAATCAAACTCGTTCTGTAAATTTAATAAACTCGTTGAATCATAATTCCTTAAAAGGTAGTTTTGTAATCAAAGTCAAAACATGAAATCTTTCTTAATAAATCAAATCCAAACGTAATTTTTTTGCTTATTAAATCGAAAGCCAAATAATACAAATTTTGAATTCTAATAGCTTTCTAAATTTTTTAAACAATCATCTAAGTTTAATAATAAAACTTCGAGAGTATCTCACCTAGAACTCCGACTTTGCCACCCTTTACGAGTCCCAACCGACTATTGTCAACCTCTTTTGAATAATTACCAATAACTCTAACTAATTCGAATGTCATAATCTTTATGGATCCTTAAAATCATTTTCGATAAATCAATAAAAGTCATGCCCAGTAAATGAAATCGTTTCAATTGCGGAATTATTTTCAATATCAATTTAACCCCAAACCAAGATAAGAAAATAATTTTTGCATAGTACTCAATCAAACCGACTTTTGAACTCACTAATAAGAAATTTCAGCCCCAATCCACCAATTCAGCATAATCACGTAAATCAGCATTTTTAAAAAATCCATGAAAACCAGAAAACCAATATCAGTCGAAGCCTCAATTCAAGCAATCGCAATTCAGTTTCATCAATTAACCAGTCACAACAACAAAACTGGTCACGCCACATTTATAAATTATTTGCACTTATTCACTAAACGTTAATGGTATTCATGAATTAAAACGATTGATTTTTTTGAAAATAAAAGTTTCCTACCTCCGTATGCAATTCTTAGCGTCTAGGTATTACGTATTTTATTTTGTTTTGGTCAATTAAATTAGCGTGCAATTGTTATGTGCGCTTATTTTGTAATGAAAAAAATACCCGTGCAAACTATTACCTCATTGGCTCCATATTTTCTATGGTTTGATAAAAAGATCACTATTTTGTATTGCATTATGCAAAGTAACTTCCCCACTTGACCTTAGTAGTTCGGCATACGAAAATTGTAGTCCCCCTCGAACGACAAATATGCTGCTGAAAAATAACAATAAAATTACGAACAAAAAGAAGGGTTTAATTGTATATTTTTAAAAGAAAACTTACTGATCATATTTTGATACAAATTAATGCAACCATTATTAAAGGAATAAAATCTTATTATTCTTAAATTTTAGTAAGGTTATATGAAGTTTAAAACTTAATGAACGTCCTTTTTTAATTTGGAAATTGTTTTCTCACATAAACATTCTAATCGAAATAAATAATTCTGTTACAAATGCTACACATCCAATTTTTTTATTATACTAACTCCAAATAAATTAAACAAAACGAGTAATTAATAATACTAAGTATATCTTGTTTTTGTTATTCTAAACTAATTTGGTGAACAAAAAGACATAGCTATATAGCACTAACTTATTTTTGTTCCTATCGATTATTAAGTCTATTTAATGTTAATATTATTTCTCTTTAATAAATATACATGAACGAAAAAGACAATCGTATTTGCCTCTCTTATAAGTTATAATGGATACTATAGTTCCTTCTTATATAATAGTATTTTCAGAAATAGCATGGACGTATTGGTTTATAAATATTTTTATAACACATTATTACGATTTTCAATGAATTATTTTAAATACTTAAAACAAAGACAAATAAATGAAAAAAAATTACTGATAAATGTGAAACATATGTGTAAAATCTTGAATGAATGTGTTTTGCATTAATTTTTTCTCATTATTTTTAAATTTCTTGTTTCTTTGCTTTTGTTGATATAGTTATTCATAATATATTAAAGGTGGAACCAAATATAATTTTCATGAAAATCTAATACATAATATAGCTTAAAAATATTGAACATACTTCTTAATAGATAATTCACTTATAATTCTCCATGCAATATGTACTGCATCCATCTCTAATGTACTAATGTTAATATCATTTTTGTTTGGTTACAACAGGAAAAGAACATTCACAGTGTAGCATGCAATTGTTGGTCCACCGATCTTACCTAGTTTATTTTGTTTTGGTTAATTAATTTGGCATGCAATTGGTAAATTGTAGTAATTTACTAAAGGTCTAGTAGTGTCCTTAAGCCACGTGTATCTAACAAGGCTTCCCGAACAGTTACATAAAAAAAATGGGCCCACTAGTTTTTAGTGTAGGTGTTACTTGAATTTTCAAAATCAAGGAATATAAGGAGTCCTTTAGTAGAAATTAGGTGTGTTTTCCAAATAGGGTATAGGGAGTGGGTTGCTCAGCACTAGGGTCTACGATTATATAGTAGGAGAAGACAGCCACACGTAACTATCTCAGAAGGGGTTTGTGACAACTGAGCAAACCCAATCAAGATGGGAAACAACGATTGCTTGAGGTATAGCGGCAACGATTATGTTGAAGATTATCGTATTTATAATTCTCACGGACAATCGTTAGGCTAGGGGTGAATAGATTTCATTTGGCCTGATCTTACTTAGTTAACGAAGCCATTTAGTTACACTAAAGTGGACATGTATTCTTCAGTGACATGGCAACCATGTTCTATTATTACTTATATGAAGGTTCGTATTTTTACCGAGAAGCATGTGGGCCAACCCAAACTGGTCAAATCAATGGTCAGATTCACTCACATATGAGTGAATGGATTTCTATAAAAGCAATTCGTAGGTGAAGTAGTGGAATACACCCAGTCTGAAAGCAAGCTTACCATTCTACTATTTTCAGTTGGAAATGGTAGATCTTCGCGAAAAACACAATGGCGGGAATGGATGACCTTCGGCGTGATATGAACGACTCGCAGGATCCTGATTCAAACGATGTGTACGTATCTCTCTGTTTGTCTTATTTAGATGGCATTATTTTGTTGCTGAACTTTTTTTATCGTCGTTCCCCCAATTCATTGTGACAATACTCCTGTTGTCTTCGTTAACGCGACTCCTATCACGGACTAAGCAACTTTGTTTTGTTCTAGTGTCGTACCATCCCTGGAATTGGGTTCTGGTAAAAGCGTCGCAGTTGATGACGGAACAACCGATCTTAATTTGGAGTTAACAATGAATGTGGTATGCCTATCCTTTTCGGAAACTGGTTTATGGTCTTTGTTGCAAACTTTTTCCCTGTTTATTTCCCTAGTATGCATTTTTTTTCTTTGACGGTATACACTATGTTTCGAAATGTTGGTCATACAACAGAGCGCTCCAGCCAGGCTGGGTGAGAACGTCATGGATGATTCGAAGGTCCCATAGGACGACTTACTAGTGCTCACAGTTAAGCTGCTTGAGGTTCGTTTTAATTCCGTTTCTGGTTATCCAATTAGAAATGCGTTAAACATGGCATGTTAATTATTTTTCATACAACACACACATGACATGTGCCTCGGCTTAGAACAAAGGCAGTATCTTTTGTACCGGATACGGTGAACTTTCGTGTGTGACCCACATGCTGGACTCGGGTTCATTACTTATGGTCAATTTCTGTTTTCACCAACTCCACAGAAGATCAATGCTAGGACAGTAGCTTTGGGAGAACGCATTTCAGCACTGGAGCAGCCAATGTTCCAGACGAAAAAGTCAATAACAGAGATCCAATCCTTGCTAACTAACCAGAGAGGGAGTCCGACTGCGTTGGCCACTATATCATGCACGGCAGTAGGGATGGTGGCTGTGCAAGGTGCCACCATCGCGGAGACGGAATTATCAGCACACAATAAAACAAGAACTGCAGTAAACAATGCATTTGGGTCACATACCGAAGTCCAGAAGTCGGTAGACAAAGGGAAGCGAGTCGCTTGACGAATATAAATTCATCGCTAGATATCATTGTGGCGAATTCTCCTGGTTATGACGATGACGTCATCATAGACGAGGCACTGTCAACTCCTCGTCCAACACAAGGCAAGGCCCGGTCAAGATTCCAAAAGGGGTCTCTTTCACATTATTCGTGCTTCGGAGTGCCAAAAAGGAACTGCATATCTAGTGCCATTACACATGAATCTGCTGCCGTAGCTTGTGAAAATGTTTACCCTTTCCACCTGGAATTTATTCAATGGTTAGCTTTGGCATTGAAATAAATGAGTAACTCACAATGCTAATTTGTGCAGGTTTTCATGGATCTTCCCAACCTGTCTCAGTTTGAGTGCACAACTAAAGTGTGTGAGTTATTCTCCTTACCCGAGAAGTGCAACAGTCCACTGAAGATCCCGAAGTTGGAACCGATTGAGTCGAAGCCTACGCACACAGCATAAAAGCACTTCAGTAGCCAGCCCACAACCGCTGTAAACACAACCCAAGCCAGCATGCGTACTCCTTCTATGCATGGTGGGACTGGATTCAAATCGTATGGGATGTTGAACATAATGAATTCTCCCGTTTTGTTAATTCCACTGGCAAGTCATTTAAACACTGTGTGCTTAACGTAGTCATCATGATAACGCAAATTTGTTATAACTATATATTGACTAATGTGCAAGCATAATTTTTTTTCCTTCATTAGGGGTTCCAAATGGTTTTTAGGCCAACGGTGCACATGGACCTGACATATGATGAATGCAAAATGGCTACTTATATTTACGGAAAGAATGATCAATATTTGTAAGCACACTTATCTCCTTGTTGTTATTTTAAGCCTACTCGATTTGTTTCTCCATGGAAACTTCGATAACACATGTTATTGTTTTTGTTAACAACCAGGGAAGTGTTGTTCAAATTCTCGACATTGGAAGTCCCCAGAGCAGGATTCCACTCTATGTCACCGGTTTACATGCTGAATGTCGATGTCAGTTAACTCGAATCCCTTAGTAACCCAATAATTTACTGCGACAAACTCCTGACGATTTTTTTATTACATCAATAGATCATGAACATCATGTTCATGAATGCTTCCATGAGAGCCTGTTGCATTGTGCCTCCTCGTGTGTGGTACACATCTTCCTTGTTTACCGATGACGTTCTTGCTCTTAGGCCATTTGAAGTTATAATGAAAAGATACCTGAACAGATGGATGCCGGCAACAAGGAGGCTTGAACATGTTAGGAACTGAACTCTCCTTCTGTGTTATGTTGACAACCCATTTTAAAAGTACAATGACCTGGTTGTCGTTACAGGTTTTTGTGCTAGTATGCGAACCAACATACACATGGTACCTAATGGTTGTGGACGTCAAGCATGCCGCCGTGTACTGCTTAGATGTAACAAGAGCACCTGAGCATAAGGAGCGGAGGGAACGCAACATGCAAACTATTGTGAGTAGTCGGAAAATTGATTTAGGATTTTGATTACATGAAAGACTTCTCTTGACACTGTGGTGACTGTATTCATGACCACGTGCAGCTCCTGATGCTAACCCATATTTTCAAGCTGGATACGAACCTGAAGAATTTTACACATGTTTCTACTGATCTAACGACATGGGGACCGATTCAGTACCCTGAAGGAGTCCCCTGCCACCCGGAGTGGTAAATTTAGGATTCACATTGAGTAATGTAGTTCACTTAAAGAATGGATTAGTTATTGGGCTGTTTCCTCCTTCAAGAATTCTTCATTCTATTGTTGTTACACAGTAATGATTCATATCTATGGATGTTGAACTGGCTCCAAATGGAGGGCAAATTCACACTAGCTAATCTTCCGTGGCAGGTTTGTCATGCAAAATAATTTATTTTTGTCTCATAAATGCAAGCATCGTCTTCTCATGATTGTTCTTTGATGACTGCAAGATGGACCGATTGAAGTTGAAGATGAAGACGGCAACGAAAATTGTTCTTTTAGAATGCAACGAGGTGAGGGCTACAGTGGATTCCAAGGCAGAGGCTGCTTGGAAGAAGCTTGTTCGCACTAAGGAGTGATTCTCCATAAACAAGTAGGCCAGCGACACAAGTGTAGAGCATACTGATATAGGCTATATTTGATTATCATGCCAACACCCCTTGATGTCGTTGAAATCCTTTAGTAGTATCATGGTTTATTTTTTGTAGTCGATATAGGGTACGATTAACTTCATTTCAGTAGGATGGATACTTTTGTGTGTGGAAACTAGTAGTCCTGTCGACAGCCTAGAGCACAACTTCCACACTCCCCACTTACCACTACTTTAAATTAAATGGGGATATGGCCAATAGTAAATAGGTTAGGACGTTGTGGCATTTTGTGTGTACTGGATGACATGTCTTTATCCAATCATGGAATTGGTTCTTAGTAGTATTTAATTATTTATCCAATCATGGAATTGGTACTTAGTAGAAGTCGCTGTATGTTGCTTGCAAAAGTTGGTGTACCCTTTCAAGTTAATTAGTGAATGGATATCGATATTTTATTTTTGAATTTAGCTTGTTAATTACTCAGTGGTTTTAATGCTTTTGGATCCGTTGTCATCTCAGAGTTAATAATGAACTAATAAAAAAGCATATGAAAAAAGATATTCTTATACAGCGGAGAGAATGAATCATGCTAAGTTGACGGCGTAGCACATTATGCGAAATGGTGGATAAGATTTGAAGTCGACGACATCATTAACTAATAACCTGAAGCCTCTAAAGGGAACCGTATCCTCCAAAATAATTCTTACCTTTGCGGCCAAGAAAATGACAATCACTCTTTACGATACCAAATTTTTAAGGCACACTCATCAATTGAAAAAGAAAATAGAACTGTCTAATGTCGCCAATTATAAAGAAAATGCAATTTCATAGAGTGCTATTGCCAAATTCCAATACATAAGACCCTGTCTAGTAGGTGGCACAAACATTGAATCAAGAAAAACCTTCCCCCACCCTCAGAATTTACCCTCAGAATTCACGGAGAAACATGCAACGATGCATGTGATGCCTCTTATCTGCAACGAAAATTTTCATCCACAATGTTGTGTGAAGGCTTTAACAAACAACGGAAGGGATGCACATTCTGAACATGGTTGGCTACAGGAAACCAACAGAAATTTCATTTCACATGTCATTAACAACAAAATCCTTGTACGGGATACATTACTACTGAATTACAAGTTGTTCAATACATGATAACAGTTTACAGAAGCATATAATCTTAGCAGCATAAATGGCCCGAATTTGGATGGAACCAAGGCACCGCACACAGCAAGATGACTATCACGGGTCTACAAGAGAAAATTGTTTAGGAAATTGGGTAGTTGGCTGAGACGAATTTTGACCATTGAGTAACACCTGGCCACCTTTTTGTCCCTGTATCGACAACAGCATACAATTAGCAAAACCGCAGAGGATGCATGGAATGGAATCGAATGGAAGAAAACATAACAACTTGAAAAATTAACTAACCACTACGTCCAGTACAATTTTACATCATTCAATAAACCATTACTCTCCTGTCTGCATTAGGCAAAGATGAAGTCTACCTTGAAATTTGATTTGAAAGTGAAAAAAGCATGGGTTCTTCAATAGAGTAAAAGAAATGACATATGTAGAAAAACAAATACTATATCTTTTAATTTCAGGTACAGTAACAAAGGAAAATTCAATAGACCATAAACACATTATCGAACCAAAAAATTAAACACACATAGCCCTAAACGTAACCTTGAGAAAATTAGTGATTCAGTGATAGGTACAAAAGATGCAATATAAAGTGAAAATGCCAAACCCCTAAATGAATGAAAGAACCAACGCAAATAATGCAATAATAGATTGTAGATTTTGTTGTGAAAGTATCACACAGATTCCCATGTCAAACTGAAACATCCCTCACCTATGAGTTCTGATGTCACTATCTATTTTCCATCATTTGGAAAACGATAGAAATACGGCATCTGCAACATGTAACATGATGTTATCACACACAATAACTCAGGTTCAGTACTAACCAACATATCGAAAGTAAAAATGAAGCATAGAAACTATCATGGCCCAAAAAATTTAAGTTCAGTACTTGAACTTCAGTTCTTCCCACTAGTACAAGTCGAGTCTCAATTTTTAGGTGTTTGACTACCAATAACATGCATTGCGAAGTACATTTAAAAAAATAGAGATTTCTACTCTGAACACGAGAATACAGGGTCAAAACAAACAATTTGAAATAATAAGTGATGTATTTCATGAAACTTGATATCATAGACTTAATTGGCGAAGTATATTTAACACCAAAGCTTCAGTTTAAGTGTACTAAGTTGCGTAATATGTAATGATTGAAGGTTTAACTTAGAAAATAACCTTTTGATCGCTTGCGTTTATGCCCCCATATAGGGGCTTTCTCATTTGTTTTTGCAAGTGGTGTATCTCCGTTAGGACAGCGAGTCCTCCGATGCCCGAGCTTCCCACATGTACTGCACTTTCTTTTGGTCTTCGCAGCAGAACGCCCAGCTTGACTGCACCGGCCTGTGCCTTTTGTTTTAACATGAATTGGGTCTTTGACTCTATTATCTATTGTCGGTGTGAAAATATTGTTTGCTGGTCGAAGGCCATACTTGATTTCAAGGAAAACAGCATCGGATAAAACCTTCTTTGAGTAAAGCTTGAAGTCCTCATCACTCATGCAAGCCACCTTGCCTAACTGCTTGCATAGCTGCGAAAACGCACCCAACCTTGTTCTATAGGTCACGTTTTGGTCAGTAGTGTGGTGGTTAATGTTTTCATTTTCGATCTCCATTTTAGCTGTCTTTGACCACCTGCACAGAACTAGGCTTTCAGGAATTTCTCCTAAGTCTAGCCTGACACACACGGCCACGATGTGCACACATGGAATACCGAACGACTCCATTCACATGCACGTGTAACTAAATATGTTAGAAGTAGGCTCCCTATAAACCTGCCAAGTCATCTCAGGCCTCCGATACTTTTGGATAGTATACACATGCGGGTGCACTGTGTCATTGATTTCGCATATTCTAACACATACGCACCGTTTCAAGCTTTCCCTAAATCTAGCAAACATTTCGCGAGTGAACTTTGTCCACGCCGACTTTTCCAACTTAACAAACTCGGTCTGTAATACAGATGTACCATACCAAGAGCAAAATTCAAGCTCGTCCTCATTGTCGCGAAGAAAATCGACACACCTCTGAAAATTTGTAACAAATTCCAATACACCATACCGGCTCTCAACAAACCGACCGAGTTTGGTGTGTAGTGACCGCACCTGGAAGTAGTCCGCACCCCGGCAAAAAATCTACCTTGGATGTAAGCTGTTACCCATGCGTACTTTTTACTGTACAAGTCCTTCACCCAGTCAACGTTGCTAACATCACACTCGTTGATCATGTTCTCCCAATGCGCTTCAAACTCATCGGTTTCCATATCAACCAACATGCAGTGTTTAAAGAGTTGTGTGAAACTTGGGTCGCATATGTTAGACGTTGCGTTTCTCAGAAGATGCCAAGCGCATAACCTATGATGCGCATCAGGAAAAACGAACTGAATCGCTATCTGCATGGCTGGGTCCCCATCGGTGATAACAAACTGTAGTGCCTTTCCTTGCATGCATTCCAAAAACTGCTCAAGAACCCAAATGTAAGACTCATGTGACTCGCAGAAAACCATCGTTGTACCAAAAACGTATGTCTAGTTGTGGTGGTTTACTCCAGAGAAGACAACAACAGGTAGGTTATGCTTGTTACGGCCGTACGTTGCATCGAATGCTAGGACGTTGCCGAACAACAAATAATCTTCCTGAAAACAACTGTCGCTCTAAAACAAGTTGCATAGGTGTTGCCCTGCCCCAACCTTGTACCTCCAAAACAGTTTCCCATCCATACGTGCCAAACCTTCCAGGTACCTTATAGCTGCATTTACGTCTCCACCTTGGAGCCTTCTCTGCTTTCGCACCTCGTTATACATATCTTGCTTCGTAAATGTAACCAGGTTAAAACCCCCTAGTTGTGCTGCAAATGACTTATAAATCTTCGGAATGATAATCCCAATCTCCTTCATGCTTGTTAGCTGAGCAACTTCTACCTCAGATATCTTCTTGTGTGACCGTAGATAATCCACAAGCTTCCCAAACGCCAGTTCGCGATTATGCTCTTCAACAAAACGCGACATATACCACTTCCCGCTACCGTCTTTCCTCTTAATCCTCATCTCGGCAAGACATCCGCATCGAGTAACTACCTTATGTTCTCTTATGCGATCAACCTTTTCCAACCATTTTTTTCTCTCAAAATTCTTGCCGGTATCAAACAAATGTGTACCTCACAATTTCACCGGCAGTGTTTCTAATCGTCTTACCTCGTCGTGATGCAAAGCCCTTTAGTCGGCTGTAGTTGTTATAGAAATCGCTTGCCTCTTCAGGTGTAGAAAACTCCATTTCAAGGACATATTCGGCTTGCAACCCATCCAAACCCAAAAAATTGGGCAACAAAGAAGCCCCCTACCTTCCCAATCAGATAAGTCGGCATCTGCCTCGACTACGGTATCAAACATTGTCTCCTGAACGAATAAAACAAAAAACTTTCATTATCAGCTGGCCTGATCTAGAATACATTCTTATCCTGCAATTGTAGCTCATTCATTTCCCAACATTTACCCTAATTAAAACAACCAAAATAAATAACATATCAGGGCATATTAAAAGTAAATAACATGAAAATCTTGAAGGTTAAATTATTTTTTAAATTATATAATCGAATTTCATGTATTAATAGTGTTAATAATATGGTGATTAATTCAACGATATCAACTTCAACTATATACTTCCACTGACTACGTTTATGTTCATTATTAATTTGATTAAGTTTACATTTTTATGTTACAACTTATCATACACGTTACACTTTAACTTTAATGTATGGCCAATGAAAAATATTTTCTCCAATTCTCTAATAACGTCTATTCTTTTGGATGCTCGTTTTAATAAATGCAAGTAAAATATATTTCTGTGATTCAAAAACTTAAAAAATAGATAAACTAAATATTCTCATACAAAAATGAATATATATCTCGTAATGTCGGGAAAAACATAAATACTCAACGGAATTGCAAATGTTTTTAAAAATATACTATCTTCAATTTTGTTAAAATTTTCCAGCTTGTTAAAATTTCATCCCGCCCTACTTAACATAAAAACACCAATAGTTCTTTTCTTTTACATATCAAATCCGGGCCATTATCCTCAGCACAACAAATAAAAGTAATAACAACGGAATCCTAATACCTACTACCAACTCCATTATCAGTCCACCCAAACTCATTTAACAAATTGCAAACACGACATGCTTAACAATCTCTAATAACTACAACAACAAATGTAAAAGCACATACCCCTCTACTTTAAATCAACTCGCACCCTATACATAAGAATCGCAAGGTATACGCATCATACTTGTTGATTCGGAACACAAACATTGCCATCCATCCAGTCATCCTCAAGAAGCTCATTCTACATACACGGCTCCTCACCAAACTTGCTAGTTGCTGCCATTATTCATTGCGAGACGCAAAAGTAATTACACAGAACCATGAATTACGGACATAACAAATTTGACGTACACAGTCACAACACTCACATTCACCGTCTCAAAACCTTATCCCCTGAAGCATTATATACATGTATATCTTTTGTTGACACATGCCATATTTAAATTTATAAAGCTTAAAATTATAAGAGCACCATTATTCATAATTTTTTTAGCAGTTAATGCGGGTAGGTTCATTTTTCAAGTAATAATTACTGAACTCCCAACCTCTTAAGCGACTATTGAGAAACTATGCCAGTTGAACTATAACTCCTTGTCATCAAAATCAATCATATGAATACAATAACATGACTACGTTTACTGATATCAATTTTAATTTAAATTATTACTATTTAAATTTTAACTTAAAAATTAAAAATACATCTTTTTATTTCAATTTCTGGATTTCATTAGGAATACTAAATTAAATAAAAAAACAGTACTCATAAGTTATTGATAAATCCATATTTCATGAGTTATTTTGTGCTTAGTTTGAGTGATTTATTCAATCCTTCACCCATTTATTCATATTAATTGCATGGTTTTACTTTCCCTTCCTTATTATGTGATGTATGTGAAAAACATGTTTCCTAAGCTTTAAAATTAATTATTTTAATTACCTTTATTTCCATTCGATGCCGTGATTAGTGTGTTGAGTAGTTTCAGATTTTCTAAGGCAGAATGATTTAAAGGATGAAAAAGGGAACGTACAAGAATGGAAGGAAAGTGCGAAACGGAGTTTTGAAGAAACTGGCACCCACGCGATCGCATGGACGACGCGATCGCATGCCAGAAGCAAAGAAGCAGCGACGCGGCCGCATGACTGACGCGACCGCGTGCCTTAAGCAGAACGTATATGACGCAGACGCGTGACTGACGCGACCGCGTGGCAAGAAAATGCTCCGAATAACGCGACCACGTGACCCACGCGGACGCGTGACAGAGGCCACATACCAGAATTCACAGAATACGCCTCCAGCGATTTCTGAAGCCCTTTTGGCCCAGATCCAAGTAAAAAACACACAAATTAGAGGCTATAAAGTGTAGGAATGCATCCATTCAAGGGAGAGCTCGCCAATTTTCACTTTCCATGATTTAGATTTAGTTTGAGAGAGGTTCTCTCCTCTCTCTCTTAGGACTAGGATTTAGGACTTCTCTTAGTTTTTAAGAGTAACTCTCGATCCAGGTTTAGTATTTACTTTAATTTATGTTTCTATGCTACAGGAATCTACCTTTCGTTACCATTGTGTTTAATTTCTCTTTCGTTAGTTATTGACTTTATGGAGTTTATTAGTAATTAAGTTTAGTATTGTACCTTTCCCAAGTATTCGGTTTAACCGTTGTAAATATCTATGCTTATTTTCGTAATTTCATTTTCA
>NC_029786.2:15503680-15508200 GCF_000816755.2 Arachis ipaensis
CTTGCAGTTCCTTGAGAAGACGACCCGAGGTTTGAATACTCGGTTAACAATTTTTAAGGGGTTTGTTACTTGTGACAACCAAAACGTTTGTAAGAAAGGTTGATTGCTTGGTTTAGTAACTATACTTACAACGAGTATTCGTTATAACTTCTAAACCATCAATCTTCAGTTCTTTCAAAATGGCGCCGTTGCCAGGGAACTGCTAACGTGTGCCTTATTATTGGTTATTGTAAATATTTTTCTTTTACTTGTTTATTTGCTTATTTTTATTTTTATTTGCATTAGTTACCATGAACTCTCACCCCTCTCGCTTTGAGTTTGGTTCTAATTTCTGGAGTTCAGCGCCAGAAATGGATCAAAAACCAGAGTTGAACGCCAGAAATGGATCAAAACCTGGCGTTCAACTCCACAAATGGCCTCTGCACGTGGAAAGTTACTACCAACAAGCCCCACCCCATGCCTATAGACCATCCTTTCAACATAACCTCGAACCACTACACTCACAAGCTTCTCTTCACCATTCGCCACCATATGATCCTTCCTTACCCCGATTCCAATCCAATCACTCCCAACCACCACCACTTTCCTATGTATCATGTCTAAATCCGGCACCCCGAGAAGCAGAGGTCCGCCTAAAGGAAACAGTAAATAAACTTCAAACAACCATTCGACAACTGGAGCAAGCAGTAATTCAATGGGTTTCTAGGCGCTCAAATATACAAGGATCAGCCACAGCCCCATGTGGACAGTCTAATGAAGAGCGGAGCATAAAGGAGATACCAAAAACTCCAGTGGACAAGACAGAGAATGAATTCGTACTAGAACAAGTAGAAGAAGCTGTGGATGGAGACATGTAGATCAAGACGGAGGCGGATTTAAAAGCAAGGCTTGAGATCCTGGAGTTTATTCTGACATTTGTCACCCCGGGAGCCTAACAATCTGTTTGAAGCTGTTCAGAAGCTTTACATGCCTAGTTTGGGATCCCGGAGGCTATTGACATTCCAAGCACTGGTGGAGATTTTTGGACGAATTTAAACATAAGCCGCCATAACAGGAAGCTCCTCCAATGTCCAACTTAATGACTTTAACTAAAAGTGCTAGGTGGGAGACAACCCACCATGGTATGGTCGCTTCTTTTTCAGTTTATTTCTTGTTAATTGTTTTTATTTTTATTCCCTTTTCATTTTACTTTATTGAACCTGGAATCATGCATAGCACTCATATTAATCATTGCATTCTGCATTTATCATACATAAAAAAAAAGGGGGTGCACGATGCGACCGCATTCCCCGTGCGATCGCGTCATATTGCGAAAACACTATCCACGCAACCGCGTCACCCACGCGGCCGCGTGCCCTGAAGATAGGCGTAAAGATCCAACGTCCAGAAAGTTAGGCTGGAATCGTGCGGCCCTTGTGCGTTTTGCACAAATTAGCCCACGCGATTGCATGCCCCATGCGATCGCGTCACATGCATAAAACCAATCCCACGCGACCACGTGAGCGACGCGATCGCATCGCATGGATTGCACAACACCCTAGGAGGAGACAGAGAGTTGCGCTGAAACGACGTTGGAGTCGTGCATCTAGCACAAATTCCAGCGACGCGATCGCGCGACCCACGCGATCGCGTCACCCCCTCTTCTACCCCTCCCATGCGATCGCGCGACCCACGCGATCGCGTCACCTCCGTTTTCACCCCCACCACGCGACCCACCACCACCCAGCCACCTTTCTGCCTACTCTCATTATTCAGCCTTCCAGGTTCCGCAACACGCAATCCCTTTTATTCGTTCACAATTATTCTTATTTTTTCCGTTTTATGTTTATGTTTAGGCTAGTTAGATATGCATGTTGTAGTGGATTTTAGGTTGTTAGGTAGCCTAGGCTGTGGTTAGTGGATTTAGGTCTGTTTACTTGCACTGTTCATGTTTTTGTTTTATCAAATCTGCAATTCTGCTGTTATTATGACCTTGTTCATATGCTGTGATTTCCTGCATTTGCTGGTTGTTACTCTGAATTTTCATGTTTATATTAATTATAGGTAACTGCAGCAAGTTTTTAAATTCATATGAACTGCCTTGTTGTTGTTTATTTTCCGGGATAATCCATTTTTAGCCGGAATGCTGCCCAAATTTTTTGTAAATTGTTCTCATTCATGTTTTGGTTTGGCAATCTGAACTCTGTTGTCCTCTGCTTTAACCAAACCATTTCATGAATGCTATGGCAGGCTTTCTTATCCTCTTTGATTTCCTGGTTTATAAACTGCATTTGTGATATTCTGATTCCAATTTTTGCTTTCTTTATATCTATTTGAATCAGCACCACCCTGTTTTCCTTGTTCGATTATGAGTTACTTCTATTCATACCTGTGAATCCTTGTTACGTGAAATATTTTCTTTATGCCACTGACTTTAACCCACATTTTACTGACTCTCTAATTTTCATTTACTAACTTATTTTTTTTCAAATTCTAATCATACTAACCTTCTAAAATCTCCTTTCTGATTTTTCACTTTCCTTTAACTTTCTAACCATGGCATAATGACAATTTGTCTATTTAACTTGAATTCTGATACATTTTAGATTGTAAATTCTTCCTTTCCAACGTTTAAACTACTATACAATCCTTAATGCACATTTACTTAACTCAGTTACCTCATTCTAATTCTCCCTTGCCACTTTGTGTTTTCTTTGACTATATGCCTACTTGCTTTCCTATTTTTATATATCCTGGTTTTCCATCTTTCAGGATGTCTGCCTCACAGAGGAAAGGCAAAGGCAAGGCTACTGGCAAGCGCAAAAGAGGAGATTCCTCCCAGTCCATTATTGACCTAATGCATGATTCCTCATGGCGGGAGAAGAACTTTACACAGCAGGAAAAAGCTGACCAGCTGCTCCCTACACATGATTCAATAAAATTTGCAAACCGATACTGTGAGCTGAAGTATCCGGCATTTGCAAACTCTAGGAACCTATACCTGGAGAGAACTCTGAAGATTCCAGAAGCACTTCAGTAGTACACCACTGAGCAAATCAAGCAAAGGGGCTGGTTCTTTCTGGAGAGAGCACTGACAGAGGTCAATGCATCTTGGGTCAGGGAATTCTACTGCAATTACTACATCACTACCCTAGATGCAGTGAACCTGAGAGGAAAGCAGATTCTGGTCACAGAGGAGGCCATAGAGGACATTCTCCGGCTCCCAGCCAAGTCCGATCAGCCCGATGGTTATCAAAAGGCTGAGGAGGACATGAGCCTGATGCGGTTTGATTGGGATGCTGTGAAGGCACGGATAGCTCTCGACCCGACTGTTCCTTGGGAGATGGGTCAGGACACCACCATGCCTAGAGGGATCAAGAGGGCGTACTTAAATGATGAGGCTCGGTTATGGCACCAGATCTTGAGCAACTATGTGATGCTGAGTACTTATGAGACGGAGATCCCAGCTGCTATGATCACCCTCCTATGGTGTGTGATGGAGGGTAAGGACCTTTATCTACCACGCTTTATCCGGCATTATATGGCCAGGGTCCACGTCCGAGGCACCCTCCTTTTTCCTTATCTGGTTACACAGCTAGGCCGTCGAGCTGACGTGCCATGGGAGGATGCCGACGAGAGACCACCAGCGGCGGACTGCAGGAAGATCATTCCTCACAGCAGGAACTTCCTAGCTTTGGGCTACAGACCACCACCCTTCACTGCTACTGATGAGACAGCCCCACCGTCTGCAGGACCCTCTTCATCCACAGCTGCCCCTGCTGCCCCCGCTGCCACCACTGCACCTCCACCTGCCTCTGAGCCCGTATACCGCCCCGTGCACCGCCTATTCCGACAGCTTGATCAGATGGAGCGCCATAACCGGCGCCGGTATGAGAGATTGGAGCGTCGCAGCCAGCGACGCTATTCGCATCTAAAGCTGATGATCCGACAGGGTGGTGACATCCCCTCCGAGCCCGACACACCATCAGAGCCATCAGAGGAGGAGGAGAATGAGCACGAGGAGGAGACTCATTCCCAGGCAGAGACCCATCAGCAGGTAGGCACAGAGCAGGCTGCCCCACATCAGGAGGTCCCACATCAGATTGAGGCTGCAGATCCAGAGATCCCGATCCAGTTAGCCCCTCCTCTACAGCAGCCAAATCCTCAGCCCACCACCACCACAGAGCCTCCAGCTACCATCCCTACCAGTGATGACACCCTTCACACCCGGCTTGACTGAGCATCAGGGACGATGCTTCATTTTAAGTGTGGGGAGGTCGCCATCTCTGGCTTTTATCTTGGTGAACCACTACATCTCTTTTTTCTTTTATTTTGGATATTTTTCTGTATTTTTCTTTTTACTGTTATTTTCTGAGTACTTATACATTGCTACTTTTATGTATTTTTACTCTATTTCCGCATTTTGCATTTTTAGTTTATATTTTAGCTATTTAGTTTAGTTTGCAATTCTGACTTATTAGTGGATTAATTAGTATAGTTTACCCTTTTTAGCATAAGATAGCATAGTTTAAATTGAAAAA
>NC_029786.2:15508410-15511937 GCF_000816755.2 Arachis ipaensis
TATAGAATATAGAATATAGATACATACCAAAAGAATGATTGAGGCCATAATTTGATTTTAGCTCACTTACTCCAAAATAACCTACCTTTCACATCACCCTTGTTAGCCCCCTTGAGCCTTTAAAATTCCTTTTATTCTATTTAGCCACACTACTAGCCTTAAGCAGAAAAAAAAAATCCCAAGTTGAATCCTTGGTTAGCTTAAGATAGAAAATTATGAATAGATTAAAATGTGGGAAACCTATTAGGAACATGGATGATAGAAACAAAAGGTAGACAAAGTTGAAATGACTCAGAAACTTTGGGAAGCATGCTCATGAGAAATCAAAGTTAAGTCACCATGTGCATTAAAAAAAAAGTTATTTTTCAACAATTAATAAAAGGGATACAAAATTCCCCAATGCAAAATAAAGGCAATGCACATGGGATAAAAATAAAAATTGAAGCATGAGCATGTAACAACAAGTGGAAAAATATGGAAAAATAGGTAAAGAAGTTTTGTTTTACTAAATATATATGTTAGGTGAGATCTTAGTCTAATTAAGGATTCACTTATTAGCTCACTTAGCCTTATACATATATCCTTACCTTTACCTTAGCCCCATTACAACCTTAAGTAAAGACCTCATGATTTTTGGTATGACTGTACTCTATAATTGTTGATTGGTTAGATGAAGAACAAAGTTATAGAAAGTAAGAATAAAAAGAAAAGTAGAGTGAATAAACCCAATAAACACTGAGTGACTAGAGGGTAAACACAAAATCCAGTGAGGGTTCAATAGCTCATCAACATATATCTGTGCTTAAATTACAAATTGTTTTGCAAGTTTGTACAATATTTTTCTTTCCCATATCATTTTGCAGAAGTGCTTTATTATTTAAGGGTTGGCTATATATATATATATATATATATATGCATATGACTCCTTGAGAATGTGAATTAAATTAACTATATGTAAGCTTTATATATGAGTGGATAAATTAGAATTGCATGACTCATTTAGGTAGATGCATTTAGAATAGGTTGCACTGCATAACATTCCACCACTTTAACCTCCTTATTCTTTACCTTGGATTTAGCATGAGGACATGCTATTATTTAAGTGTGGGGAGGTTGATAAACCCATATTTCATGAGTTATTTTGTGCTTAGTTTGAGTGATTTATTCAATCCTTCCCCCATTTATTCATATTAATTGCATGGTTTTACTTTCCCTTCCTTATTATGTGATGTATGTGAAAAACATGTTTCCTAAGCTTTAAAATTAATTATTTTAATTACCTTTATTTCCATTCGATGCCGTGATTAGTGTGTTGAGTAGTTTAAGATTTCCTAAGGCAGAATGATTTAAAGGATGAAAAAGAAAACGTACAAGAATGGAAGGAAAGTGCGAAACGGAGTTTTGAAGAAACTGGCACCCACGCGATCGCATGGACGATGCGATCGCGTGCCAGAAGCAAAGAAGCAGCGACGCGGCCGCATGATTGACGCGACCGCGCGCCTTAAGTAGAATGTATATAACGCGGACGCGTGACTGACGCGACCGCGTGGCAAGGAAATGCTCCGAATGACGCGACCGCGTGACCCACGCGGACGCGTGACAGAGGCCACGTACCAGAATTCACAGAATACGCCTCCAGCGATTTCTGAAGCCCTTTTGGCCCAGATCCAAGTACAGAACACACAGATTAGAGGCTATAAAGTATAGGAATGCATCCATTCAAGGGAGAGCTCGCCAATTTTCACTTTCCATGATTTAGATTTAGTTTGAGAGAGGTTCTCTCCTCTCTCTCTTAGGATTAGGATTTAGGACTTCTCTTAGTTTTTAAAAGTAACTCTCGATCCAGGTTTAGTATTTACTTTAATTTATGTTTCTATGCTACTTTTACTTTAATGCTTTTATTCGTATCTATAAAGGTTGCCAATTTGGCTTATGAACCCTTTCCATGTTATGATTTGAATTAATGATTATTTGAGGTATTTCAGTTATTGATTGCTTTCTCTTTAATTTGTGTTACCATTGCTTTCCATCTATCCATCTTTTTATTTAAAATTTAAATACATATAATAAAAATTAAATTTTGAATTAATTTTGATAACAATAAACGTAGCCATATTATTGTATTCATATGATTATTTTTGTTTGTTCAGTTTCAACGAAATTAACGGTTTAAAATCAGTCCTTTTAAATTGAAAAATCAACGTACTCCTACACCATTCTCCTGTATTTATAGACTCGTATTCTTGATCAATCGTTATGGGTCTTAAGCTTTATTAACTTGAGAGTAAATGGTGGCTGGATACCGATGGGGTGTGCCAAATTGAGCATAAATCGTGACCCTGTGGAGGGATAGGGGATAAAAGTAAATTGTGCCAGGCGGTTGTGGTTTAGTCTTGACATACCGTAAAACAAACTACCCTGGAACGATTCATTAACAAACAACTCAAGTTGGCCACCGTCAAACGATTTACGTGTTACTGTTCAAAGGCCATTCATTCACAAATCGTCCTACAGTGCAGTGGTTAACATATTACATAAACCACAAGACCCTGGGACGATTTATATATTTCTAGAACAAAGGTATTCAGGTTTCGAAAATGACTTTAGGGGAATCGGCAAACTTAGAATGGGGTTATTTTACTTAGGTGAAAATGCCTAAATCAGATTTACAGGATTATCTCAAAACACAAGTCAATGCCATCATATGAGAAATTCCGAGCTTTACTAAATTCTAATGAAATAACAAACAAAGCATTTACAGCATTCAAGGATTTGGCTAATTGATTATTTACAGCAACAATCTCAGCATTTAGTGATCACATTAAGCAACAAACGCAATGCAGTGAGGTTTTTCCAACAACAAAGCATTTCCTCAGTCATATGTTTAGCTACAAATTGAAGTCAAACCGACAATGACAAATCATTATAATTTTCAACAACAACATTAAATTATCATAATTTTCAACCACAACAGTATTATCGAATTCTACTACGAGAAATCATTATTTCAACAATAAATTAAATTTTCAAAAATAACATCAACATGCAGCAAAGAAAAAAAAAAAAAGAAACTTGGCCGAATGAAGCTCACCTGACTAGTGACCTACACACGGCAAAGGTAGATGACTACCTGAACTGACGCTTGAAGCAATGAGACCTCAACGACCACCAGCGACAGACTGCGACGACCTTCACGCGTTATTAACGTCACTGACGAGCTTCGGTGGCAAAAGGTGCGTTCCTGCTACAGCGATGAACAAACTCTCTGATACGATGCCTGTTGACTGCGATCCCGGCCACCATCGTTATAGAGGTGACAGATCTTGAAGGAAACATTTTAACACGAAAAACACACACCGAGAACAACCACGATGACAGTTGATGACAGCATCCAAGCCTGGACGGGTGGATGCTCCCTGTCACGTTAGGGCACCAGGGGTTTACAAAACGCTTGTGTTTTCAATTTTTTACGAACAACTCTTTTCCTTCCACTAACCTCCCTCCATGGACCATTTTTATAACGAGCT
>NC_029786.2:15512002-15523679 GCF_000816755.2 Arachis ipaensis
CTAACACCATCATTATTCCAACAATGCTAACCGTAACAAAAAGGCCCATAATAAAAAAATCCTTCCGAAACTTAATACAAGTCCAAATTCAGTAAATTTTGTTCTTACTGGCCCAATGGATACAAGTCTTCATCCAGCTGACTGAGCTGCAACTTGGCTTCATTTATGCTTTAAGCTAATCATGGATCACTGCCCTTATGGTCAATTTTCACTTTATTGCATGGACATTCAGGATATTTCACAACATGCTACACGACAAAAATAACACCTGTAACCTAACCGTACATGGATCATCAGAGTTCTAAAAAAATAGTCTGGATCATTTGAAAACTTTCCTATAATTTAACATAAATATTAAAATATATTTAAATTAAAAATACTATATTAACAAAAATATTATAATTTTATTCAAGTAGAAATTTAAAAGTCAAAACATCAAAAACCACTATTGGACCATTGAATTGATTAGTCCATCCGAACCGAAATCCGATCCATTTCGATTGAGAGCCGAAAACGACGCCCTTTTATTCATAAAATAAAAAATAAAATAAAATAAAAGAACAAAACGTAGCCCTAATTTTTCCCCTAAGCTCAGCAGTCAGCGTCTCCTCCTTCTCGAGGTGTCCTCCCTCAGCAAAGCAAAATCCTCTCATCTGCTCCGTCCAGCCACCGCCTCATCACTGCCGCAGTTGCATCTGCTCGAAGCCGACGTCCCCACTACAACTCGTCTCGCGTGGTTCCTCCGTCGCGCCGCCGCTGTTCCACCGCGCTCCACCCCTCCTCTGCTCCATTTCGCTGCGCTCCACCGTCCTCTGCTCCATTCCGCTGCGCTCCACCCTCCTCTGCTCCAAAATCCCTTTCCCTCATATTCTGCTTGTTCTCCGCATTGTAAACATAAGACTGCCGCCAGCTTCTGCACGTCACATTCTTGCTCCTTCTCCTTCATACACTGTTCGTTCGAAGACCACCGAAGGTTAGTCCCAATTTTTCTTGCTTTCTTTTTTTTTTAATCTGTTGTTTATAAAAAAATGGGATTTGGTTAATTTATTTTTTAATGTGTTTAGAATGATTTAGATAAAAATAATTAGTTAATTTTGTGTGTGTTTGTGAGCTCTGGTCTCTTATGATGCTATGTATGTAATGTAATTGACTAATTGCTTGGTTATGAATTTATGATGGGACTTGAATTTGCCAATTTGTTAGATGGGAGACTTGAATTTATTAAATGGGAAGCTTGCTAATTAGTAATTTAGTTATGCTGCTGACTGCTGATTTTGTGTGCATTCGCTAATTTTGAATTTGTTAAATGCAAAGCTTGTTAATTTTTGTGCGTTTGCTATTTAGTTCTAATTTATATGTAAACTTCATATCCTGCAAAATTAATCTTCCAATGGTTCTAGTTCCATGAATGACTGAATAATATCATGAAAATATATCTAACATGATGAGAGAGATTTGACTGATAACAGCAAAATATAATGATGTAATTTGAGTTATGGGTTTATAGTTTAAAAATTAAAAATTTACACCGAAGACAAAATGCATCTTATATTTGGGTTCGGAGGATACATGCACCATAGACACAGAGTCACTCTGTTATTAAATGATTTAAGCTTGTCATATATTGTGCAGGGTGGTGCTTTGTGGTTCTATAATTTAACAGAGCTCTCTCAAGGTTATTCAGGCTTCATATTTTTTATTCTGATTGCTGGTCTGCACTACATTAATGTTCAGGAATGAATTCTTGATTCATATCCAATAAGTATTTAACCATAGGCTAGTATCATGATTATCTTCTATTGTTTCACCGTTGTCCCTTGCCTATTGAATTAAAGCCATTCACAAAACTTGAAGCATAATTTTTTCTACTTTCTTGTTTTAAATTAAGAAGAATAGATTTTTTGTGGATTTTGATAATTGGTAACAAACTTTAATATTGGCATTGGATATTTCTTTTGTTATTTGACTTTTGGGTTTATACTTGGATGAGGTTATAGCATTTTCGTTGACGTAGTATTTTTAATTTGGATAACATTTTAATATTTATATTAGACTATGATTATGTTTTATTTATTATTTTATTATAGAACGGTTATTTCGGTTGAATCACAGTTGAACCGGTTGAACTAGTAAACCAGTGAACAAGTAGCTAGAGCGGTTTGATGACTGGTTTGGTTTTCAAAACCTTGGATTAGACTCTATACTTATAATTTATTACATATGCAATTTTTCTTCTTTTTTTTTTTGTGCACATACATGTATTTTTTAGGCAATCGGGCATAGTTGTAAGAACCGGACCGAACTGGCCAGTTCGACCGAAAAACCAGTGAACGGGTCACCTAGCCGGTCCGGTTAGTCATTCTGACCGGATAAGGAATAGAACCGGATAAAATCGGTTTGAACCGTCCGATTTTGATAAAAACCGAAGAACCGGCGATTTTTGTGTAAACGGCCGGTTTGGAAAACCTTTTTTTTTATTTTTTGTCGTTTTCAAAACTAATGTCTCTTACTCTCTCGAATACCCCCTTGCCCCCTTCCCCCTAACCCTAAATCCCCAAAAGCCAAAACAGCCGTCCTTCAAGTGTTCCTCATCTGCTCATCACACCATACATAGTTGATCACCTCACCTCACCTCACCGTCAGCCTGTCGTCTTCTTCCTCCCCTCGTCACACCAACACTCTTCCTCGCAGTCTCTCTCAGTCTCGAAGACTCTCTTCCTCTGCTTCGTCTCGCTGGCTTCACAGTGTGTCCGAGTACGTCGAGTTCGTGGCTCCGCGTCTCTCGTTGTCGTCGTCGCGTCTCCTGCGTCACTGCTGCGGTGCTGCCTCTCCGTCGCTGCTGCGGTGCTGCTTCTCCGTCGCTGCTGCGTTGCTGCCTCTCCGTCGCTAGAACCTGCCTCATCCAGGTTGATCTCCAAACTATGAAATCTGTTCTCTGTTTTTTTTAGTTATTTAGTTGGATTTTAATTTGATTAAGGGAGTGAATAACTGATAGGTTAATGGCAGATTGTTGATTATGTATATATTGTTGAGTTATAACTTGTTATATTGTTGAACTAGTTGATGGCAGATTGTTAGATTTTTTTTTTCAGATTTGTAGTGGTTATGTTTATTTTTATTGATGTAACATTGCTGTGAATTTATATTGCTGGATATGAAAATATGGAAATATGGAAATATGGATTATGTAACATTGTTTTTGTAATACCTGCTGTTTTATACCATTGCTATTCTATATTGTTTTAGAATGTCTTCAGCCAATACACCATCCTCCACGGCTCCTTGCTCCGTCGGCGCGTCCTCTCCGTCCACTGCCTCCTCTCTCGGATTGCTGGATTGCTGGATTTTTTATTATGCCATTATGCCTGTTTGCTTTAGAAGAAGGATTGCTGGATTTTCTAGCAATTTTTGTCGGAGTTATTTGCTGTTCAACTATTATGCCATTGTGCATCTGTTTAGTGTAGTGACTCTGAGTCTTTTTGTCGAATTATTTGCTGTTGAACTACTATGGTGTTGCTTTTAAATGCGTGTTGAATTAAATGGTTGTTTTCAAGTTGAATGCAACCATTTTACTTGTGAGTTAAGTGCTTGTTATCCATTCATCAATTTCTCATGGTTGTTTGTCTTAGTTAGGTACCAATCTTGTTCATAATTTAAATCATTTGACAGATTTAGGCTTGAAAACATGTCGGCAAAACTGGTTTTATGTCCAAAACAGATTTTAGTGAATGCATATATGGTCGCTCTTGTCTTGCCTAACAGGAACCCTTTGAATTGAACTGTTGGAAATAGGTTATGCTCCCAACATTGAACAATTGATGTGAATTTGTATTTTGTAATAACTGTTGTTTTATACCTTTGCTATTATATTTTTTAGTTACGTGAAACCGGTTTTACCAGTTCAACCAGTGATTTATCGGTTGAACCAATAAACCAGTGAACCAGTAATCTGACCGGTTTGATTACCGGTTCGGTTCTTACAACTATGGGTGGAGTAACTATGGCGGATTTTCGGCTCACGCCATGAGCCTCCATAATGTATAATATTTTTGCGTTTGAATGAGGACTACTTATCTTCCTATCTTCATGGCAAATATCTCTGTTTTTGGGTGTTGCTCTCAAGTCATTGGCTTTTTGGGTAGAACATGGGTGGTTATAAACTCTAGCCTTTCAATATGCTATCATGGGGGCATCTCTTTGGGAGTTGAATTATTCTTGGTTATGAGAACTTTCTTGTGGATGCTATACTTTATGTTTTGTTACTTGATGACCATAGTTTTAAGCCCGAGTTGGTAAACCTGTAATAACATAAGGTGCCTTCTACTGAATGTGTTGCTTCTAAAATGTCTTTGCATTTGTAGATATTTTGCAAAATCTGATGGTACTCTATTATGATACTTGATTTACCTTGAATTGTAGATATATTTGCAAAATCTGATGGCCAAAGTTTGTGATACTTTCAATGGGGCTTTATTTAAGGATTTAGGATTATTCGTTGCAGGTTTGTTTCACAATTCTCAATAGTTTTGTTCTTGGGAAATGCTTTTGAAGTTTCACCCTTTGTGTTTGAACGATGTAAATGCACTTGCCCCAACTTCAACGTCAACTTCCACCTCAATTCTGCCTGAAAACAACAACTTTGTCCGCATTCTCCATAGCCCCAATTCCACAAAACATGTCATAGAACACCAACACACTCCACCAAAGAGCCTGAATTTGGAACAGGATTTGGGGATTCTAAAGAAAAGGGTTAATAGGTCTGTTGTTTTGCAGCATAACAACGTGCACATCAGGTGTTTGACGAAATGGGTATGTTATGGTGGACGCATTCCTTCTATTCTTCAGGCTCTGAGTACTGTTCAGGACTTGGATGAGGCTCTCATGCCATGGCAAGAGGCCTTGACCTGCAAGGAAATTAGTATTATTTTGAAGGAACAGGTTTCTTGGGAGAGGGCTCTTCAGATTTTTGAGTGGCTTGAGAAAAAGGGTTGTTATGAGTTGAATGTGATTCATTATAACATTATCTTCAGGGTCCTAGGCGAGGCGCAAAAGTGGTGCCTTGTGGAGAGTTTGTGGGATGAGATGAATGCAAGAGGGGTTGAACCTGTGAATTCCACATATGGAACTTTGATTGATGTTTATGGTAAAGGTGGACAGAGAAAAGACAAAGCACTTGTTTGGCTTAAGAAGATGCGAAGTCAAGGAATGGAACCTGATGAGATCACAATGGGGATTGTTGTTCAGTTGCACAAGAGGAATGGAGAGTACCAGAAAGCTCACGATTTTTTTAGTAAATGGTACTCAACAGGTGAACCTCTGAGACTAAGGAGGAGTAATAATACTTCAAAAGTAGGTCACAATGTGTTATATACCAATGTTTGTTTAAGCTCAAGGACATATAATACTTTGATTGACATGTATGGTAAAGCTGGCCAACTTTGGGCAGCGTTTGAAATCTTTGCTAAGATGATCAAACAAGGTGTATCTCTGACCACAGTGACACTTAATACAATGATTCATTTATATGGAAATCATGGATGCCTTGAGAAAGTTAGTTTGCTGTTGCAGAGGATGGTGGAGCTTCGGTGCCTACCTGATGCAAGGACATATAACATACTTATTTCTGTTTATATTAAGCATAATAATATCAATTTGGCAGTGAGGTATTTTGCAATGATGAAAGAGACCTGTCTTGAACCGGACCTTGTTAGTTATCGTACCCTCTTGCATGCATACTCCACAAGGAAAATGGTCCATGAAGCCGAAGAGCACATGCAGGAGATGGATGAGAAGGGTCTTGAGATTGATGAATTTGCCCAATCTGCTGTGACTAGGATGTATGTAGAGTTGTGTATGCTTAAGAAATCATGGTTGTGGTTTAGGAGGTTTCATCTAGCTGGGAGTATTACGTCAGACTGTTATTCCGCCATTATTGATGCATATGGCCAGCAAGGGTATACTTTAGAAGCAGAGAGAGTCTTTAACTGTTGCAAAGAAAGGAAGAAGCTTGGCGTCCTTGTGTTTAATGTGATGATTAAAGCTTATGGGGTTGGAAAATGCTATGATAAAGCATGTCAGTTGTTTGACAGTATGGAAACATATGGTTTTATTGCAGACAAGTGTAGCTACAGTTCTCTCATACATATCTTGGCCACTGCTGACAGGCCACACATTGCAAAAGCTTATTTGAAAAGAATGCAAGATGCAGGACTAGTGACTGATTGCATTCCATATGCCGCGGTGATAACAAGCTTTGGAAAGTTAGGCCAATTGGAACAGGCAAAAGGATTATACAAGGAGATGATTGGATATAATGTCCAGCCTGATGTAATTATCTATGGGGTGTTAATCAATGCTTTTGCTGATGCTGGAAGTGTTAAAGAAGCTGTTAGTTTTCTTGATGAAATGCAACGGGCAGGTTTTCCAAGAAATCCAACTATAGACAACTCTTTGATGAAGTTGTATACCAAAGTAGGGTACTTGAAAGAAGCACAAGAAACATACAAGTTGCTTCAGTCATCAGAGCAGGGTCCTTCTATATTTTCCTCTAATTGTATGCTTGATCTTTATACTGAACGACTAATGGTTGAACAAGCGATTGAGATATTTGAGAGCTTAAAGCAGAAAGGTGTTGCAAATGAGTTCTCATATGCAATGATGTTATGCATGTATAAGAAAATTGGGAGATTGGACGAAGCCATTCAGATTGCGAAACAAATGAGAAACCTAGGACTCCTCACTGATTTATTAAGTTATAATAACATAATTGGCTTGTATTCTCTTGCTAGGAGGCCACAGGAAGCTACCAAGACTTTCAAGGAAATGGCAAAATCCGGAATTCAACCAGATGATTTTACATTCAGCGCTCTTGGACAATGTTTGCTGAATTATGGAGTTTCAAAGCAAGATATTGGAAGGCTAGAAGTAATGGTTAAGAAGGATGCACCAAATGCTTTGCAAGAATGGATGTTGATGCTCTCATCTGTGCTGGGAATAGATGGTTATACATATTAATTGACATGATCAATCATTGATGCACCTTACATCTTCAGTTCCTACAAGGCTCAGTTTATCGCTAGAGCATTCCAATCGAATTATCTGGAATTACACTGGTAATTTCTGTACTTATATATTCATCTGTTGTTTTCTATATCCGCAGTAGTTTCCCATAAAACAATTTATAGTAGTAAACTATTTCAATATTAAGTTTCTGTTGTTTGAGAGTTACCGAATAAGTGAATATTACCAATTTTATGTGCCCTTGTACTGCGTTAAATTTAACGTGTTTTTTGGAGCTCACAAACAGTTGAGGGCTTGAGGCTATTGAAGGTCATAGTTGTTCAAGGAAAAAAATTAGTGATCTGGGAGTTCATGAGCAATGATTTTTTTTTTTTTTTTGTGGTCAAGCTGGGGAATCAGGTAATAAGGATTTACTTTCTCTTTAGTGTTCTATCTTTTTATATTAGCTCTGTGTCGTATGTTTAATCTGGCAATGATTTGTTAAACTGTATCAAACAGCAAAAACCGGGGTCATTAATAACTGCTCGAACACTCTTTGGAATGAAGAGCTGAATTTCAGCTAGAAACCTTTGGGTTACCTGAATGAGGTCAGTTTTTCCTGGTATTTATCCGATTTCTAAATGTTTTCATATTTATGTATTATGATATTCATGATTACTTTGAACCCTGAGAAACAAAATTCTTTTCTTGGCATTTAACATGTCCAACCTTTAGATATTTCCTTTTTATATTCTGTTAGAAGCTTGAATAGAGAAACACTTAATATCTATTAAGCTTTCAACTCCTATAACTGGGCTGCTTTCATGGATAGGAAGATCAAGAATGATCTTTTGAAGGTGAATTACGGGCTGGACTTGAGTCTGGGGAGCTTGAATTGAAGATCAAGTTGATTACCCCTGTTGCTTCTCAATATAATGCTGAGATTGCATGAGTTGTAACGATATAAAAAACTATTTTGTCATGTTTTAGGCATGTTTCATGAATTTTTCTGTTGTTTTTTGCATTTGTTATGCTCACCTTTACTCTTTTAATGGGGCGAACCGAGAATGCAAATTGAAGGCTTGTGCTGTCCTTCAATCTTTTCTTGGTTCTTCCTGTACCTTCATTCAAGTATTTGATTCAAAATCTGGCCGAAGAATGGTTTCTTTTGTAGCATCATTTGTTCTTCTTTTTCTTAGATATCACCTCCTCGAGTTCAAAATATCACTTCGAAAATTTTGTATTCAGATAAATTACTCCATTAATGTACAAACGTTTTTCAGAGCGACATCTATCATGAACTGGAGGTAGTTTTAATTCTATGTTAATTTGAGATGAGGCTACCACTGGTTCTATTAGTGTCACTAATGTTGCCACTTGTAATATAATGTTTTTTTAGCATTGGTTGGTATATAGATTTTGATTTTTGATACTGGATTTGATCCCAATGAATAATGTGCATATCCACTTTGTGAAGATTTTTCTGTTTCCTCTGATTTAGACCATAGTTATGAAAATCGGACTGGACCGGTTGGCTTGGACCAATACCCGTGAACCGGAATCGAACATGGACCATCCGCAAACTGGAAAGCTCGGCTACCTGTTGAACTATGTTGTTCTGTCATGATGTATGTCTAATTGTCTATACATTGTGTTTTCATATGTTCATTTTATTAAATGTAGCTCTAACAATTTGACCAGTGAATCATGCAAATTTCATGCAAATTTTTTTCTGTTGTTTTTTAACACTGAATGTGGATAAAGTTGAGTTCTTTAGTTCAATTAGCAAAATCTGTTCTAATTTTTGTTATAAGTTCTGAAGTCTTTTGAGGATTCATGTGATAAACTGATGAGTCTAAAGAAAGGAAGTTTTATTCCTTGTAAGCCTTCTCAGTTTTTGATGCATGCATCACTCACAATTTTTCAATAAATTTTGTCCTCAATGTTTTTAATTTTTGTTAAAGTTAACCTTGGACGTTTTCAATTGTCTCTAATATTTTTAATGGAGTTAATACTTAGGGGTAATTTTAACACAAATTAAAAATATAGAGATAAAATTAAATAAAATTAAATATAGAAATTTTTGAAAAAGTCACAAACGAAGAACGAAAGTATATTTTACTCTTTTATATACTCATACCAATTAGATATTATTACTATTATTATTATGCACTTGAGGTATTCACCTAGGCCTATAAATTTATAGTTTCCATAGCTTAAAGACATTTCATGAAAAAAAGAGAGAGCGCTTCCCATAATATCTTGTAAAATATAAACCACGTATATTAATGGATTACTGTGTCATAGAAGAAATAATTAAACACCAAATTCTTTAAGGAACACAAGTATTTTATGTTAGTCCCTTGCAACAAATAAATTTCATTGTAATAAATAAAAAGTTGTATTAGTAATACATAGAACATAAGTATTTTATATTGTTATTGGAGTATGTGGTCTTCAAGTGAGAATTTGAATTTTTACACAAAACACACATTCATAAATCATAATCATATTCATTGAAATGGAATTCCACCGAAAGAGTTCTAAACTGCTTAATTATAAGTTGCGCTAACAACTATTCTTTGGACATTTGTTAAGATGTTCAATGTAAAGTTTCTTTTTTGTATAAAAAAAATTGAAGTTTTTAATGCTTTTGTGATACATTTTTTGAAGAAATAAAAATAAAAAACCTTATAAAACTTTCTATTATAAATAACCTTAACCAGCATTTTTAGAATATTTATTAGCAAAACTCATTATTGTATAATATAATAGTACCTATTTAAAATCACAAAATTTATATTTTATAATATTTTTGACAAGGTATATATTAACTAAATTTTTCGATAATGTATATAACTATTTAATTGATCTAGCATTAAATACTAATTTTTTTTTTTTTAACCCCTAGAGCACTTACAATTAATTTTTCCCCCTTAAAGAGAGGGAAGCAAATAAGAGTGACTGAACATGCATATCTGAAGACAACAAAAATCATATAAAAATGGGGGAATTTAATTTAAAGAAACAGCACATGTGACATCCACCTGAAACACAATTAATTAAAAGATAGCATATTATGGAAACATAGAATAAACCAAATTGCAGATTTTCCTAAGCTATGACACCAAGTAGTTAAGCATATATCACCATATTTGCAATCAGAATTGTCAGTGACAGCATGCAATTAGTGTTCAGAATATCTTCAGCTATGCCTAAATAAGAATAATTAATTAAGTCTAATCTATCTCTGCACTTGGAAATTAAAAGAGCACTTCTATATGTCAGGGATTCACATATAATAAGATGCTAATTATTTAACTAATAACTAACCACCTCCTAATGATTTCTAGCTTATTATTCAAGACATTCAATGGAGTTTGTTTAATTTAATAGGTCTAAAATCTTTCTAAGGAAAAATAGCTTTAAAATGTTGTTTAAATTGACAAATTCTAAGCATGTATGTATAAAAGCTATTATGGTATCTTTAAGTAATAGATCTGGAAAATGGTTGCTTAGAATTATATATATATGGGTACTAGATAAAAATTAAAAATTAAAGCATATGATGAAGTCATCCATGTAACTTTTTCCTTCTATATTCTCCTTATAAAAGATTGTCTCCTTTCCATCAATAATATTTAAGTTGGTATATATAATATAATTCATATTAATGATGGAATAGATACAAAGGTTAGAAATGAAGTAAATAGTTTATAGAAACGTCAAAAAAGCATATAATATTACGTTCTGAGTTGTTGGTCGAGTGATTAGTATACTCATCTACTTAAACAAGTATCGAAAAATTTGAATCTCATTTTATGTATATAACAATCAATTGGTTAGCTATAAATCTTTAAATGAATCTCCCATACATTAGTTATTAATCTGTCGAATTAAGAAATAGCATAAAAAATAAAAAATATTACATTCTAATCACACCTAAAATCCTAAATTAAAGAAACATGAAATAGAACCATCAAGTGTAATTTTCACTCTATATTAAATTTTGAACCCAATTTTTCTAAAATAAGGAGATGTATATTATTATTTCTCAAACCCTAAAACCCTTTTATTTGGCAATTCAATGCAAAAACAAGTAAAAGAAGTGGGATGATGAAGAGAACAACTTTTCAATTATAATAAAACAACAAACTAAATGAGACAGCAAGGACCACCATATGTTAAGGACAAGAAGCTGAAACAAACCAAAAATAAAGAAGAGGAATCCCAATATATTTGATAATTATGGTGAGAAATAATAATGTATAAAGTGTAGTCATGATGATATATATATATACAAATTTAACATTTTTCTATTCCTATCAATATGCACTAGCTAGTATAGTCCACTACTATATAGTATATATGACTACCTAAAATAAAAAGGATGCTAATGAATTATGGAATTGCATGGTAGCTAGACTAATAAAAATAATATTACTGGAACATTCTATATGAAACCTTTTTGATTTGGTCATGGACAACATTCTATTGGACCACACATGCCACTAGTTCGCTAGGTTATATATAACTTTTTTTTTTCAACTAAGTAGTCTATATGTAGTAATAATAATTCTCAAATTATTTTTTTTTCATTATCAAAACTTACAACAAATATAATGAGATATAAATAACTGTGTGATAAATCATATATATATATATATATTGCAGTGTA
>NC_029786.2:15523700-15526828 GCF_000816755.2 Arachis ipaensis
AAATAATGTACTATAAAAATAAATTTCAGATATATACTTTTCAACTGTGATTTTTACTTTTCTGTTCTTTAATTTCTATTAAGATGAGACAGGATTCAATTAAAACAATTTTCTAGGGTTATAGGACTAATTAATTGAGAATCCTAAAATAAATTTTTTATTTGAAAAATAAAATTTAGTTATAGCAATTTATTAAATTCTTCAAATAAAATGATAAGCAAAATCCCAATAAACCATACAAATGAAAAACGAATATTATAGCTTTGAATTAACATTAAATCTATGCCTTCTTGTACCGGAACTCACCATATAGAACAATCTCACTTATATACCATTTATGTATACTTAAAATATTAAAGGGATTATAGAAAGTTGATTAGCTTCAAATTCTAGTAGCTTTAGTTTTTACAATGCATTTAAAAACACAATAACTTTGCTATCTAATGTATGTATTAAAAATGACATCAATAGTTAGAAAATAGCTACTCACTAATATTTCTTGGTGTTCTCTTATCACATAATCAAGTAATTACACATCATAAGTTTTTTGTTTTTCTTATGTAGAGTGCTCAATATTTTAAAACTTGATCATTTCAATTAGTACTCATGGATATATCATAAATTGGAACCAAATTAATTGAAGTGGCTGAATGAAAAAAAAAAAAGAAAAAAAAAAAAAGAAGCATAATGTTTTATCATTGATCAACCTAGATAGTACTATACAATTTCATAAGTAGTAATTTCATATATCTATAAGTAGTAATATGGTATTTTTTTTTCTTTCAAAATTCAGTTAGCTTTGGGATTCCCATCAAGTAATATTCCTCCACACAAACCTGTTTTCTCTAGAAAGGAAGCTAAAAATATATCATTAGTAATTAATAGAGTATATATAACTAGGGAGTCCATTAATATTAGGTCAAATTAGGATCTATATAATTAATATTGTTACCTGCTAAAGGTCCATAAAACAAACCAATTCAAATTAAAATCTAATACAATAACTAAGAACCAGAGTTTCTAGTTATGTATATCATCATCATGATGATCAGAATTACACTATCATTCTACAACTTAATTAACCAAGGACTACACTTAATTAAAGCAGAAACACTACCAAGGGTGTTGCTCCATATATATATATTTCAATAATTTTTCCTTTTTTTTTTCAAATAAATATCAACATTTCTAACCTTAATTAGTTCCTAGATTATTTATGGCAACAGAGTAGTAGTGCATGCTTCAAAATAATAATAAGCAATATTCATCAAAATTGATATGATGATAAAGTCTTGAAGATCTTCACCAATATATTCATTTATCTTCTGTAACCAAAGGCCACTGAATGAAGATCATCAACTTCATGAAAAGACCATTTTGTCCCACCATTTGTTTCCATGTCATAAGACATGGAGTTTGAAGAACTCTCTTCAAAGCTAGAGAATGAGTTTGAATTTTCATAGTAACTCCCATCATTATTAATTGGCTTTAGATCCATCATCATCATCATGGAATTATTAACATTGTTGTTGTTATTGTTGTTGTTTCCATCACTACCATAATAAGAAGAATCATTGTTGTTGCACAAATTTGGATGAAGAGATTCAAGGCCACCCAAGTTTGAAGATGAAGAATTTTCCATATTGAACAACCAACTTTGAAGATCTTGAGGAGTAATGAAATTATTGTTGTTGTTATCAGCAATATTAGGTTTATCAAAGTATCTCTCATGATTAGGGTTTCCACCATTCACACAACTTTGTTGTGCTGCTTGTTCCTTAAGATATGCTAGCTGTGCTTGTAAATTCACCACCTATAAATTTATATTCAAACACCAAAAATTAAACTTGCACTTATTAATTTTTAGCCTCATGCATATATAATAAGAGAAATTAAACATGGTCAAATAATACTTGATTCAGTTGATTATTATGAATATTTGAAATTAGGTTACAGAAACCACAATTTGCCACACTACTTTAACTTAAAAAAAAAAAAAAAACCTCTACTTTTAGTATTTCAAAGGTGTTTCTTGTTTCTCTTATTCAAGTAGAAATTAAATTTTTCATTTCCTTTCATAGTTTATTAAACTATGCTAGGGTTTTCAATTATAAACTAAGCACATATTTAGTTACAAGATCAAAATATCATTCATATATATATATATTCAGGCCTAATTAATCTCTTCTTGATATAATTTCTCCAACCAAATTCTAAATTTTTTAACTCTTTTCAAATGGATAAAAGATATCAAGAAGAGATTAATCAGAGACTAAAATATTTAGTACCCATAAAAAAAATTTATGCTAATTTTATTTTTCAAGAAATTGAATATATCCTAACAGGTAATTAAATTCAGTCAAGTTGAAAGAGAAGGTAAGAGAAAAGATGAAATGAAAAGAAACCTGTTGCTGAAGGGCAAAGATATGGGAGACACAGCCATAGATAGGATCTTGAAGCCTTGCCTGAGCTTCATACGAAATCGTGACGGCCGCTTCGCAGCGGTCGCCGACCGGAAGATGGGCAAGGAGCTTTGAGACATTGCTTGCACCAAACACTTTGTGAATGGCTGCAAAATGGGTAGCACCTTGTTCATGGCAGAAGTAAGGTGCAAAAACACAACCTCTCACACATTTTCTCCTCAAGAACTTGCAAGCACCACAAGGAGAACCAGAACCTGTCATCTTAATTCACCTTTTTAAAAAAAAAAAAAAAAACTTGATTTTGGGGTTTAAATTTTTTCTATTTTTGTGATGATGATGAAGATTGTTTTTTGGTTGGTTATAGCTATAACTCTTAAGCTTTGTGCAAATCTTAATCATTTCTCACCATCTTTATATACAATTTAGGAAGAGGAAGGGATTCATTATTATAAGGAATAATTAATTTCATTAGGTTCCCTTATTGGCCTACAGTTGTACATTATTTTTCTTATTTCCCTTAATATATAAATAAGAAAAAACCATCATCACTCCGTTATGAATTTTAATTTGTGTGGCAAAATAAAAGTTTATAATTAGAAAGAAAATTAGAGATTCCATTCAACATGCTTATACGACAAATGAGCTAGCATTAACCAAACCCATTTTGTTTGATGATTGGATCTATCTGCTCTTGTCGTTTCTCTT
>NC_029786.2:15527010-15527363 GCF_000816755.2 Arachis ipaensis
CCTTCTTAATGTTATAGTCACAAGTGCATTTATTTGAACTACTTATATGGATGGATACTTATTGTGAGAATATAGAACTTGGGGCAATAATTGTTTTACTAGTTGTTACAGTCTTAATGTAACTTTTATTGAAACTTTTTGGGAGCTAGCTAGAGTAATTATATATATCTCTACCATAAGAAAAACAAACTATTAAATGTATGTATCGCATTTTTTTGCACTGTTAGTATAAAATAATTTATATTTAATCATATAATTTTATATTAATAAAAAAATTATTTTTATTTTTAATTGCATAAATATATATAAAATATTTTAATTTATATTATGAGTGAATTAAAATTAAATTTATC
>NC_029786.2:15529632-15551594 GCF_000816755.2 Arachis ipaensis
ATGTAATTATTTTAAAGTTTATCATATAAAATAATAATTTATTATGTTCTTAATTAATCATTTAATTTATTTTATGAGCATGAGTGCATGTATATATAGGCATACTCTTAGTCTTGGCTAGGCCCTAAATAACTAAAGATAAAACAACAAATTAAGTTTAAATGACATCCAGTTCAAAGCCCCCCAAGCCTATATATATTATTATTCCCATATAGCGTATAGTATTAAAAACCAAAATAACAATAGTTCTTGGTAAATTTTCATGACATGCATGGGAGACAAGGGTTTATTATGCTTGAACTTTTCTTGTTAGGGTAATAAAATTTTCATTTTAATTACTAATAATATAGCACATTGGATCGTTAACCATTGGGAACCGAGAACAAAGACTATAACGCCTAGCAAATTTAATCTAAATTAAATGGCTCAAATTACAATGGTGCTTGTAATGCTATTGATATTAGTAAAATATTAGGGCTACTAACTTCATAAGCATGCCATCATTTGAGCTCAATATAAATCATAGTTATCCTCTCAAATAGTGTAATATATTATCATTATTAGGATGACTTTAAATAGTACCATATCAATATATCACAATGAAAATAATTGTAGTCATGATTAATAAAGTAAAAAATAATTGTAATGATTTTTTGTCATGAACTTCTTTTTCCAAATATTTAAATTGTTAATTAGAAGTATATGATGGATGATTTTGTATATTATTTTTTTTATAGCTAGTTGTATTTTTAAGGTGTCAAATAAAAATTATTTAATTATTAATTAAAAAAAAACAAAATAAAACTTATATTTTAATACTTTGATTTTAACAAAATATATATTTAAAAAACATGCATGGGGACAATCTGCCTCTTCAAGGGGCTGTCTGACAAAGTAGTGGGGATTGGTGTGTATGTTTGAACTAACACTCATTATGGTTGCTATTAACAATAATAAGATTGATTATACAATGAATTAATCATACAATATATTATTATAATCAAATAGACAAACTTTCAACATTTGAAGGTGGATACTTGTTATGAGCATAATAATTGTCCTGTAAGTACAGGTAATCTAAGCTAAAAGCAACCCAAAAAAAAAGACATAAAGAGAATAGCAGATTCCAAAAATGAATGGAACAAAAGATAGTGACACTAGTTTAGTAACATATAAGATATAACATACATAACATAAGAAGCAAATTCAGAATAATATGTTTTGTTACCCATTTAATTTGTATGTACAATTAGATTTTTTTTTTATTATTTTTTAAGCCTTGAAATGTCACCCTTTGTCTAGCAATACCGTGTGTATTTTGTTTTTATAAATAAATGTGTTGTATACACTCATATTCATATACCTTTTCAATTCAATCACTTTCTTTTGTCCGGTATAGGTACCAACATGTAGGCCTCACCAAAATGTATAATGAGGCCCCACACTGAACCCTAGCTAATTATAACGCCCCAATAAATAAATTAAAATATTGTGGATAACCTTTTCTTTAGATGTTTTAATTATAGAGAGGAAGGGGGGTGGAGTTGGACAAATAAACGGTCCTAATAATATTATTCTTTTTAGGTTTGTGGTTTTTTATAATAAAGTTGAGAAGCAACCAAACTATATATTAGGGAATTGATATTTGCAAGGAATATGCACTATTTGAGTGCCTATAGTAGTTCTCTAATCTCTAAATTAGTAAATTTTTTGCCAATTAGTGTTCTAAGAGAATTCATAAAACAAAGTTTGAAATAAAAATTTTACATTAGAAAGTAAAATAAAATATTAAATTATGTAAAGCATTTAACATTCATTTTTTAAAAAAATATATCTTATTCTAATACAAAATAATTTTATGCCATTTTTTAAGCCATTTTTTTAAGCCATTTTTTTAAAAAATGGCTTAAAAAATGTTATGAAAATGGCTTAAAAGATATATTTTATTCTAATACAAAATATTTCATAACATCTTTTTGGATAAACAACTTAATTATTTTTTTTAAAAAAAAATAGCTTAAATAATAAATACTTATATTAAAAATAGCTTATAAATAAATTATTTTATATTTGATTTTTTAGCTCTAAAAGTACTTATTTTAAAAGAAATGTGATAAAAACTTTTTAGGTGAATGCTATCCTACCCTCTTTAAAGTAACATGTAAATTACTTTTTCTGATGTGTCACATTCTAATTCGATATTTATTTTAATACATTTGTTATATTTATTAAAATATTAATTTAAAAATTTTCTTATATTAACTAAATTCTAAACTAAAATATTAATGTGACAAATTAAAAATAGAAACATAAATTAGTGTCACCGTAAAAATTTTTAATTTGAAAAGTTTATCGTATCAAGTAAATCTTTAAATTTGAAAATTTATTCTATACAATTTGGTTTCGAATTATATGAAAAAAAAGAAGAAATTGAAACACTTTATATCTTATGTTTTAAAGATTAATGTAGCTAATTTGTAATTATTTTTTATGAAAGTCTGAATTTTTATTTAATTTTTGTCAAAAATTAGAGATTTTGTGTGAAAATTAAAAGAGTAATATATGACATTATTTTTCAAATATTTTTTAAAATTTTCAACAAATTTTAATGATTCGAAATCAATTTCTTATTTTTTATTTTATTAGATAAATTAGTCATCTAACAAATTTTACTAAAAATTTAAAATAAATAAACATACATTAGAATATGACATATCAGAAATAATAATTTACATGTTATTTTAGAGTGGGTATAATAGTATTTACCATAAAAAATATGCATATATCAAGTCGAAAACTTCTTTATATGTTCCTTTCAATATTATTATCATTTATTTATATATAATATATACTAGCATCCTAAAAAGTTAGTATAGATTAATTATATTTAGTGTTTGCCAATACTTCAATAAATTCAAAACAATGCAATGCAATAGTATAATTCATTAGAATTCTAAACTAAAATATTAATGTCACAAATTAAAAATAAAAATACAAATTAGTGTTACCATAAAAATTTTCAATTTGAAAACATGTCAAATAGATCTTTAAATTTGGAAATTTATTCTATACAATTTGATTTCAAATTATATGAAAAAAATGAAAAAGATTGAAACACTTTATATCTTGTTTTTTAAAAATTAATGTAGCTAGTTTGCAATTATTTTTTATGAAGGTCTGAATTTTTATTTAATTTTTTGTTAGAAATAAGAGATTTTGTGTGAAAAATAAAAGAGTAATATATAACATTATTTTTTAAATATTTTGTTGAATTTCCAACAAATTTTAATGACCCGAAATCAATTTCTTATTTTTTATTTTATTAGATAAATTAGTCATCCAACAAATTCTACTAAAAATTTAAAATAAATAAACACCCATTAAAATATAACACATCAAAGATGATAACTTATATGTTATTTTAGAGAGGTTAGAGTAGCATTTACCAACTTTTTATTATGAGAGAAGTCATTTTTTTAACTTTTTCATAAGTACTTAAATAATTTCTTAGAAAACTACAATTTGATTTCGAAAATTGCACCAAATATTAATACTACTACTTTTGCACCAAATATTAATACAAATTTGTTAAAAGCCACCTGTAACATGTCAATTTTTTTAATTATGTTTATTATTGAATAATTAATTAATTAATTTTATAATAATTTAAATTTAAATTTTATAATAAATATTAGTAGATAATGCACTTGAAAAATTAACATATCTAATTTAAAATTTGAAAAAATATAAAAACACTAGTTTTAGTAAAATCCTAATAGACAATAAATAACCTTTCAAAATATAGTCATAACTAATTAATTCCATACTTATTGAATTTGAATTATCTTTGGCTACATGAAAAGATAAAAAAAAAACTAGCTTTATTCTTTGAGTTTAGTTCAAAAATAAATTCAAATTCAATTAGGTAGATAAATCTATTACAAGTTTATAGTAGAAAATCGCACTGTAACCAACCAGTCTGACGTACCAATCATATTTTGTGAATGTCTCAAGCTACAGTTATTCGATTGACTTCGTTCATAGTTCTTTTTAAAATTGACTCAATTCTTTATAAATTTATATATAATGACTATTTCCAAAATTCGAATGTAGAAAATCTTATAGGGCTTGCAAAGTAATGATTCAGATTAAAGATTTCATATCTTCCGCAACCTCAATATTTATATTGAGTTAATCGAGTAAGATGTTTTAGTCATCATAATTTATCATTTATTTGTTTTTCCTATTATTTTTATTAATAGTCTATGATCTATCAGTTTCAAACAAAATCATAATCACTCCAAACAACTACTCTTACCTACTCGACTAAAAGCGGGTATAAGTGGCTATTGAAGAAGAAATTTGGCTGGAATGATAATGAAAATTGGCTTTGGCTTTGGCGGTTGAGAATAGTGGAGAAGATAAAGTGTCTGCTCTGCCTTTGCCTCAACAACGGAGTTCCCACAGCTAGCTACCGGTTTCAAAAAGGTCTTGCTACTTCTGATTTTTGTCAGAGATGTTATCTTGCTCTAGAGAATATTAATCATTGCTTTAGGACTTGCCAAAAAGCTCGTCAGATTTGGATTTGCTTAAACTTGGGAATGACCGCTGTGGATTCTGGTTTTGTTTTATATCTTGGATTCGTTCTAACCTCAACAAAAATGAGTTCCTCTTTGTAGCAGCCTTTTGGTGGATTTGGAGGGATAGGAACAATAACATCTTCCATCAAGATGATCTATGGAGTAGAGAGAAAATTGTTCACTTGGCTAAACATGCTGCTCGAGATTTCTCCAATGTTATTACCACGAAAAAACATATTACTCCTTTCTCTTTGCAATATAACTGGGAACCACCTCCGATGAATATCTGTAAAGTAAACTGCGATGCAAGCATTTTTGAAAATGAGCAATTAGCTGGTTTTGGGTGTATTATTAGAAACATCATAGGAATTTGGATAAAAATTTATTTTGCTAGTATACCTCTTTCTAGTGTTCTCTACTATGAGCTTCATGCTATTTGGAGAGGGCTTGTTATGGCTTGGGATTGCGAGTGCAAAGAGGTCATATGTGAAACTGATAATCTTGATGCGTTTCTTCTTGTTTCGCGAGACACAACCAGGATGATTAGGACTGACTTTGATTTGCATGACAAAATCAAAGAGATGCTTGATGATGAGGATTTTAGTTGATGGTATAGAATTTCTCTTATAGAAATAAGAACTTCGTTGTAAGCATAGCTCCAAACCAACAAATAATTCTCATATAAAAAATTTGAGTTGTCACAAGTACAAACCCCAATAAAAATTAACCGAAGTATTTAGACTCTGGGTCATCTCACAAGGAATTGCAATGAAGTGAATGATTATTGGCTATGAAGGAACAAGGGGTTTGGTTTATAAAATGGGCAAGAAATTGAATGGGCAAGAATTTAAATGACAAGAAGAGTAAATCAAGAATTAATAGAGGCAAGGTAAAGAACTCTTGGCTAAGACATGGGTAATTGAGATCACCATCCTTGTCAACAAACCATATATTGACAATTGTGAGGAACCAAGCTCATTAAGTCTACTTACAAAAGCCTTAAGTACGTAATATCTACTCCTAGACTTGAAGTACATCAAATAGCTTGATCAACATCAATCCATAAGTCCTAACCTAGCTACTAATTGACTTAGTAGTAGGCTAGAGTCAATGGTTATCAAATTGACCACTAAAGGTTCTCAAATCACCAATTCAATGAGACCCAATGACTCAAGGTCACTCAATTTCCTTAACCTATGCCAAGAGTAAAGAGAACTACTCAAAAACTAGAGGAAACATTCTATTAAACACCTAGTGTACAATAAAAGTAAACATCATAAAATACAAGAATTAACAAGATCCATAACCATCATGAGCAAGAGATTAACAATAGCAATAAAGATAAACATAAAAGAAGACATGAAAACATAAAATTGCATTAGAAGAAATCAAGATCCAACAATGGTTCATCAATCATAAAAGAGAGCATAAAAGGGAAAATTAACACTACAAACTAAGAGAATCAAGATGTAGAAACAAGAAATTGTAATGGAAACAAGATGAAATCAAGTAATCAAATCTAGACCCAAGAGAAATTAACCTAATCCTAACCTAATTCTAGAGAGAAGAGGGAGCTTCTCTCTCTAGAATACTAACTAAAGGCTCATAATGACTAACTAAGTGCTCCCCCTTTACTCAAGCTTGAATTCTGCATGAAATACCCTCAGAAATGAGTTGGATTTGGGCATGGGCAGCTCAGAAATCGCCCCCAGCGATTTCACTTTAAGTGGGTCACGTGCCGAGCATCACGCATACGCGTGGGTGACGCGTGTGCGTCGCTGGCCAAAACCTCTAATCACGCGTACGCGTGGGTGACGCGTGCGCGTGGCCCTCAATTCTCCAAAAGCTCATTTCTTCATGAATTCTCCACTTTGCATGCTTTTTTCTTCATTTCTTCCATCCAATACTTGCCTTATGAACCCGAAATCACCCAACAAACACATCAAGGCATCGAATGGAATTAAAGTGAATTAAAATCACCAGTTTAAGGGCCTAAAAAGTATGTTTTTACACTTAAGCACAATTTAAGGGAGAATTACAAACCATGCTATTTCAATGAATAAATATGGGAAAAGATGATAAAATCCCCCAAAATAACCATAAGATAAACCACAAAATTGCGGTTTATCAAACCTCCCCACACTTAAACCAAGCATGTCCTCATGCTAAACTCAAGAAAGAAACAAAGGGTATCAACATTTATTCAATGTAAACTACCTAAATGCAATTACCTATATGCAATCTATCTAATCGAATGCGCAAATACTTGGTCAAAATAAATCAATTCCCAAGAAAGCATATACAAGTACACAGTCTAAATCACTAGCAATCAAAGCAAATCCACAATTGAATTGAATTATTGAAAAGATTTTACAAACTTGCAAGAAAAGATGATTATAGGTGGAAGCATGTAATTGAACGATCGAACCCTCACCGGATGTGTATCCGCTCTAGTCACTCAAGTGTATGGGGTTGATTCACTCAATTCTCCCCTAATCATGCTTTCCAAGATTTGTTTTTCATCTAACAATCAACAATTATTTCATGCATGCATACAAATATCATGAGGACTTCCCATAGGTTGTAATGGGGCTAGGGTCAAGGTAAGGATGCATATGGTCAAGTGAGCTTGAGATTTGAATCTTTGATTAACATAAACTTCTCACCCAACCTATATAACAACCTATACAATTTCAAAGCTAACCTAACTACCCATTCTTCACTTTTCACACACTCATGCATTCTCTCCTTGATCACCACATATATGCATTGATTTTTATTGAACTTTACTTTGGGAAATTTTGTCCCCTTTTTATTACTTTTCTTTTTTTCTATTATAAATTTTTTTTAAACTAAAATATACACAAAAGCATCAATGCATATGGTATAAACATAATTGATACATGAATATGTACCCATTCCCATGATTTTAAACAAAACCACAAAATACACTTTTATCTCTACCCAATGTTCCCAACTTCTCCAAAATCAAATGATAAACACTCCCACTAGTCTAAACTAATCAAAGATCCAAACAAGGGACGCTTATTATTTTTCACTTAGGGCTTGTAATGTGCTAAAATTGAGAACAAATGGGTTTAGCATCGACTCAAAGTTGGTTAACAATGGAAGATAAAAGGTAAGGCTATTTGGGTAAGTGAGCTATTTGAAACAATGGCCTCAATCATATAAGTGTATGTATACACAAAATAATGGACATAAAGAATCAAACAAATCAAAGATTACAATCATAGAAAGAGAATAGTGCACACAAGAATGAAAATAAGTGGTTGTATGATGTAACCACACAATTAGGCTCAATTCTCACATGCTTGTGTTCTTATCTCAAAAATCATGTTCCACAATATATGTAATTCAAGCAAGTTCTAAAAAAAAAATTTTTTTTTCAATCAATTGGGGTGCCCTATAGATAAATTTCTTGAAAAATTTCATTATTTTGACTAAGCTTATATATATATATATATATATATATATATATATATATATATATGCAAAACAAGAGAATGCCACTAAAATCCTAAAGGACCTAAGAATGAAATGCAAAAGTGTTGGGATTAGAAATTGTCACCCAAAAATGCCGATTGGTCGGACGACCTCCCCACACTTAAAGTTTGCACCGTCCTTGGTGTATCTGAAGATGAGCAAGGGGGTACGGCGACTCTCCGGGTTACTACCTTCAGCTGGTAGGTCAACCGGTGTTGCGTGTTCTTCCTTCCGCTTTCATCTTTTTGCTTATGGTGCATTAGTCATGAAAAATAGGAAATAACACCGTAAAATGAGAAAATATAAAAGCAAGGAAGTGTGCATTGTTGGAATGAGGTGAATCACTAGAATGGAGTGAGTGAATTGGTGTGACATTAGTGAAAAAAATAGGTGTGTGAATTCTAAACTAGGTGCCCTTTAGAACGCACACACTATCATAGAGAGATATGTCACAATTACACAAAGAAAGTATGCACTTCACTCATTCTAGTGTGCTTGAAATACTTTGAAGAGAACTTATAGGTTAAGGCAACCAAACATGTGAAGAAGCATAAAAGCATTCAAGCGAAATCAAGTAATTGTGAATTGGGTAATGGATGGACATTGATTGATGCGCAAGGCAACTTTAATGAACAAGATGGAATGTGAAACTTACACATCAAACAATGACACATATTGAAGTTTATTTGCAATACCTAAGTGACATAGAGGTGGAGCACATGGATGCTATGGAACTTAAGAAAAAAGAATATAGAAGTGAAAATCAATCACATAGCAAGCATGGTCCACAAAGCTTAGAAAGCTCAAAAATATATCACTTGGTAAGCTTTTGATCCAATTTCACAATTTCAAAATCTCAACGCATGAAATAGGTGATGCTCAATCAGAGCATGCATCCTAAAAAAATTGCATTGATAATGTACAATTGCCTAACAATGGATGATGAATACATGGTGGCCAAAACATGCAATTCAAAAGATTTAGAAGCTCGAAGGCAATGTAATATGTACTTGGTATTCACAAATGTTAAGCATTAAAAACTCAACCTAAGTGACAATTTGTAACCCCAATAAAGAATCTAACAAAGAATATTAACAACAATGATGTTAAACTAACATCTTATCAATGATCAACAGCAAGAGATAGTAAGCAAAATTAACAATCCAACACTTATAATGAAAAACAAAAATTAAACAGAGAGTAAACTAACTAAACAACTAACTAATTAAAAGGAATGGTTATAAATAGGGTTTGGTAGTGTTGGATGAGGGGTAGGAGAAGAGAAGAGGAGAGAAGAAGGGAAGAAATGGAAAGAAGAGAAGAAAAAAGTGTAGTGAAGTAAGGGGCGTCCATGCGTACGCGTGCATGACGCGTACGCGTGGGAATGGTGAAATGGAAGCGACGCGTACGCGTGCTTCATGCGTGCACGTCGATGGGTTATTTCGAGAGCGACGCGTACGCGTGACGTGCGCGTACGCATGAGTAGCTTGCGCGAAAGGCACAAAACGCGCACAGTGCAGGCGCAACTCTCGGGAAAATGACTTGGAGTTAAAATTTTTGCATCCACGCATACGCGTGGGTGACGCGTCCGCGTGGATGGTTGAAAATGCTTGTGTCACGCGTACGCGTGATGCACGCGTGCGCATGGTTTGATGCTCTATTTTTCAAAATTTTTCATGTTTTTGCACCAAACCAAGCATTCCAAACCTCCAAACAGCTACCAAAACACTATAAAAACCTTATTTAACCTACTAGACTCCCAAATAAACTTAGCAAACTAAACAAAGCATGAAATTAAACTAATTTACCAATATTTACAAAAGAGAAAAAGGGAAAGATTTTACCATGGTGGGGTGTCTCTCACCTAGCACTTTTGTTTATTGTCCTTAAGTTGGACCTATAGGGAGCTCTTCATCAAGGTGGCTTGTGCTTGAATCCATTGTGCTTCATCATTCAAAGTTAATAACTCCAAGCTTTGATGGAGTCCTTCATAAACCATAGGCTCCCAAAGTTGATCCACACCTTGTAATCCGGGATCCCATACTTTGTTTTCACACCCGTCTTCAAATTGATCATGGTAATTCCCTCCGGGTGGTAGAAAAGTCGAATTCTCATGAAGGCACCAAACTACCCTCCTAGACCCATCTACTTGAACACTACACCAATCCATGCTCCTCAATTTTGAGCTTCCAACCATAATGAGCCTAGACTTACAACGCAAACCACTAAACATCCTTCTCTTACGCTTAATTCTGCAAAGCGTCCTAAGTTGGCCATCCGTTTCAAGCAAACCAAATTCAAGTGGGATGAGAAAGCTAAGAGTTAGAAGTTTTACCCACTCAAATGAAGGATTAGATGACAACCTAGGTGGAGGAGTTTCCAACGGTCTTGACAAAGTACGCTCCACTCCCATCCATCCTCTTCTAGAGGTGTCCACCACTTGGCAAGGTTCTTCAAGCTTTGCCTCTTGCCAAGCTTCCTCAAGTTCAAGCTCTTCTCCACCAATGTCTTCAAGCTCTTCCCCATCACTCAAGTCATAGATAGGAGTTTTAGTAAAGTCTACCTCATCATCGATTCCAAGCATAGTGGGGAAGGACTCATCAAGTTCAAAAGGATCATATGTTGGTGCAGAATCATCATAGATAGGAGGGCTTGTTGCTTGGAACACTTCTTCCAATTCTTCACTCACAATAGGCTTTAGAGGTTGTGTACTCTCCTCCTCAACACCAATTTTGCACTTCATGGGAGAAGGTTCCTCCACTTGAGATTCCTTTATGTACTCAACATATCCTAAATACCCAACCACTACTTCCTCTTGTTCAATGATCTCTACCTTTTCCTCTTGTTGCATTTCTTGTTTTAACTCCTCTTCTTCCCCTTGGAGCTCCAAATTTACTCCCTCACTAAACTCTTTGGTTGCTTCTCCACATTCAACAATGGGATTGCCTTGTTCGCTTAAGCTTAGGCAGGATGAGTATATGTTGCTAATGGCTTCTACCATGATAGCCATCTTGACTTCTAGCTCTTTAAACTCCTTTTTCATCCCCTCTTGTTGCCTTAGGATATGAGATTCAAGATCTCTTAGTTCTAGCATGAGGGCTTCATTGGGGGGTGGTGATGAAAGAGAAGGTTCATCATTGTTTGAGGGAAAGGTACTATAGTTAGAAGGTGGTTTATATTGATGAAAGTCTTGAGGTGGTGTATGAGAAAATTGTGATTCATGGGAGTATTGGTGTTGGAATGGTGGCTCTAGATATGGTTCATATGGTTGGTATGGTGGATATGGGTTATGATTATATGGAGGTGAATGGTTGTATGAGTCTTGTGAGTATGGTTGTTGAAGGCTATGTTAAGGGAAGGGGTCATATGTATGTGGTGGTTGTGGTTGACAATCACAATAAGGGTCATCACACACATTAGATTGGTATGCATTAGGATTTGGATTATACCCATAAGAATTCAGAGAGTAGTCATGTTGGGGTGGCGCTTGAATGGCTTGGATGGAATAAAATGCCATTTGGTCCTTGTGCATCTCCGTGAGGAGAGTAGTCATATCTCCAAGCACTTTTGTCAAACTTGATCCGGAAGGAGGTTGTTGCCAAGAGGGTTGTCTATAAGCTTGGGGCTCCTCCCACCTTTGATCTCTAAATCCTTGATGCATGTTTTCATTGTAATTTTTATCTCCTACAACATAGTTTGAACCACACTCAAAGCCAAAGTGATGAGAATTCATGGTGACAAGAGAAAATAAAAACAAAAAATTAATAAGGACAAAGAGAGCAAAATCCTACAACTAGCAAAAACCAACAAACAAACCAAAAATCAAGCTATTCACAATATATACAATAGCCAATAACATAGCACCATTGCAATTCCCCGACAACGGTGCCATTTTGATGATGAGGATTTTAGTTGATGGTATAGAATTTCTCTTATAGAAATAAGAACTTCGTTGTAAGCATAGCTCCAAACCAACAAACAATTCTCACATAAAAAATTTGAGTTGTCACAAGTACAAATCCCAATGAAAATTAACCAAAGTATTTAGACTCTGGGTCGTCTCACAAGGAATTGCAATGAAGTGAATGATTATTGGCTATGAAGGAACAAGGGGTTTGGTTTATAAAATGGGGAAGAAATTAAATGGGCAAGAATTTAAATGACAAGAAGAGTAAATCAAGAATTAATAAAGGCAAGGTAAAGAACTCTTGGCTAAGACATGGGTAATTGAGATCACCATCCTTGTCAACAAACCATATATTGACAATTGTGAGGAACCAAGCTCATTAAGTAGTCTACTTACAAAAGCCTTAAGTACGTAATATCTACTCCTAGACTTGAAGTACGTCAAATGACTTGATCAACATCAATCCATAAGTCTTAACCTAGCTACTAATTGACTTAGTAGTAGGCTAGAGTCAATGGTTATTAAATTGACCACTAAGGGTTCTCAAATCACCAATTCAATGAGACCCAGTGACTCAAGGTCACTCAATTCCCTTAGCCTAGGCCAAGAGTAAAGAGAACTACTCAAAAACTAGAGAAAACATTCTATCAAACACCTAGTGTGCAATAAAAGTAAACATCACAAAATGCAAGAATTAACAAGATCCATAACCATCATGAGTAAGAGATTAACAATAGCAATGAAGATAAACATAAAAGAAGACATGGAAACATAAAATTGCATTAGAAGAAATCAAGATCCAACAATGGTTCATCAATCATAAAAGAGAGTATAAAAGGGAAAATTAACACTACAAACTAAGAGAATCAAGATGTAGAAACAAGAAATTGTAATAGAAACAAGATGAAATCAAGTAATCAAATCTAGACCCAAGAGAAATTAACCTAATCCTAACCTAATTCTAGAGAGAAGAGGGAGCTTCTCTCTCTAGAATACTAACTAAAGGCTCATCATGACTAAATAAGTGCTCCCCCTTTGCTCCAGCTTGAATTATGCATGAAATACCTTTAGAAACGAGTTGGATTTGGGCCTGTGCAGCCCAGAAATCGCCCCCAGCGATTTCACTTTAAGCGGGTCATGTGCCGACGTCACGCATACGCGTGGGTGACGCGTGCGCGTCGCTGGCCAAAACCTCTAATCATGCGTACGCGTGGGTGACGCGTGCGCGTGGCATGTAAATCTTCAATGCACACGTACACGTGCATGACGAGTGCACGTGGCCCTCAATTCTCCAAAAGCTCATTTCTTCATGAATTCTCCACTTTGCATGCTTTTCTCTTCATTTCTTTTATCCAATACTTGCCTTATGAACCCGAAATCACCCAACAAACACATCAAGGCATCGAATGGAATTAAAGTGAATTAAAATCACCAGTTTAAGGGCCTAAAAAACATATTTTTACACTTAAGCACAATTTAAGGGAGAATTACAAAACCATGCTATTTCATTGAATAAATGTGGGAAAAAGTAATAAAATCCCCCAAAATAAGCACAAGATAAACCACAAAATTGGGGTTTATCAAAGCTCCAGCGTAATTGGACAATTACGGTAGTACTCATTCAGCACACAACAAACAGAGCGGCTGATTTAATGGATAAAACTGCTGCTTTTAACAAGCAGGTGTACCTGGAGTGGTTGCTGCCCCCTAATAGTTTAGACATTATTATTAGAGAGGAATCCTATTCTTTCTCTTAGGTCCTTTTTCTTTGTGTTATTTTTAGTCACAAAAAAAAAAAAAGAATCATTCCAAATCTTAATCTCATGCATGTACTTAGAAGAATGAAATCTATCCATTAACCAAAGATTCTTACCTACATCAAAACACACACAAAAGTCTAGTCATAGAACAAGTCTTTCTTCATTAACGAATCGTGCTTATTTACATTGGAATATATATAATATTTCTATAAATTTCACTAGAGGTAGGGTCTTATAGTACTTTTTTATGTGTCGTATCTTAAATGTTTTTGAATATAGATCCTAGCATTGCATGTCATAATATAATGTCTTTTTATTGTATACACATTAAGCATTATAATAACCATCTTATGTGCATTAAAAAAACCGAGAAAATGATCCTTCGGTGAGGGAAGGAGACCCTAAAAACAAGATAATCGAAGTGATCCTTCGGTAAGAGAAGGTGATCAACAAATTTTTGGGATAAGAATCTTCAGTAAAGGAAGGGAACTCCCATCAATTTTATACACAGTTTGAGCTCAATACCCTCCAAAATCAAAGTAATGTTAAAAGAATGCTTAAGAGAAGTCAAGGTCAATTTCATGCATCGCATAAGAGTTTATATCAATAAAGGATCATTTTCTTTTAACGTAAAAAGAAGTTAGGAGAATGTCAAGAGAAATCAAGTCAAGATTCATGTGTTTGCATTCTGTGTGTTTTAATGTTATAGGAATTCAGTTATGAGTCACATGTATCATAACATAAGGAAATGAAAAGTATCTAAAAGTCAAACCACTCGGACTAACAAAGACTTCTAAAAATAATAATTGAACATTGCATCAACATTGTTTTTATTTTAAAACTCGGAGTGGTTGGAAATAAATACAATGACACCATATAGATAAACTATTGAGAAACTTTTGTTTCTCACCCCTCTCCCTGTACCATCTTCAAGAACGACTCGATGCGAAAGAATACACTACTTGATTGAGCTGAAAAGATTAGTATACTATAAGATGATTAGGAGCGGGATATTAAAGACATAGAATTCTCTCTTTAGTCATAGCTATGCAAAGTGAGAGAATTAGAATTCTCTGTGTGTCTTGTTTTATCTTTATTGAGTGACGACAATTGTGACTATAATATTTGTTTTTTTGTTTATATAATTATTTAATATGAGTAAATTTTACCATTATTTTTGCCTTTGTAGTTTAAACTATAAGAAAAATGTTGAGTACTATCGAAAAAAATGAATAAAATATGATAGTACACTGTTTACCGTCGGATTTTACGTTAGAATTTATCCGATGGAAAAAACTTTGTTGTAACAAATTACCATCTGATTTATGCGTCCGACAGTAATTTGTATCAGATTTAGTAGCGGAATATAGATATCAAGAAAACAAAATCTGTTGCAACTTACCGTCGAAAAATTTTTGACGGTAATATTGGCGCCAAAGCATACAACTTCGTACCACCTTATTGGAGGATTAATCTGATAGTAAAGCCGACGGAAATATCTGTTCTAATTTTTTTTTGGAAAATTAGCTGGACTGTTACCGTCGGTATACTCTAACGGTAATTCTGATAATAAATATTTTTTTAATAATTTTTTCTGTCCATCTATAGTGTACCTCGATAAGCAATAATTGAAACAATGCTTTTAAACCTGATGTGAAGTATTATATATACAAATTAAAAATACTGAATGATGGTAATCGAAATATCTGAAACAATGCTAATTATATTACATTCTTCTCAAAGTTTGGTAAAGAAATACGTAAGATAGAACTATATTTACATCAACCCTATTCAGATTCATCATCTTCTTCCTCTGGTTCACCATCCTCCTCTTCCGAGGTAGTTTCCTAATCATCGAACTCGTCTCCCTCTTCTTCGTCATTATCGACCCCGTCTTCTTCTTGAAGATCATTGTCTTCTGTTAGTAGTGCGTCGTCATCTATTCCAAGGTCGTCAATGATGTCATCATCTATAACAGCTAACCTAAAGGTGATCAGATTACTGGTATCAACCACCATTTTCGAAGGAGTTAGGTCATTAATCTAGTAAGGTTCATGACCCTCTGTCCTATCAGACTGGATGTGGCCTCTTAGCTTAGTCTTTACCACAACAACCCAACTAGACTTGCATGAACCCGGATAAGGCAAATAGTATATCTGTTGTGCATTTTGAGGTAGAATAAAAGGATCATAGTGCCTATATTTTCTAGTTACATTAACTTCAGTGATATCGTAGTCCTTGTGCTTTCGTGTTCCTTGTCACGAACTTGAATCATACCATTCATATTTAAACACGCACACTTTGTATGTAGTGCGACAGAAATACTTTAATTGAATTATGTTACGCAACACACCAAACCAATCAGAATGACGATCGCTTGAATCCCCACGAACCCAAACTCCGGTGTTATCTGTTTTATTTCCAATCGACCACTGTAAAGAATGGAACCGATATCCATTAACATTGTATATCGGGTAGCTTGTTCTCTTATTCATTGGGCCCCAACTAAATACAACTAGTTGTCAATCTATTGTGTCAGTTAGATGCACACTGACGTATTCTCTGAATCAATGTGAAAAATTGTTCAATGAGGTATCAGGATTTGTCTCTTGTAATAACCTATATGATAGAATAGGATGAAGAAATTTTGATTAGATTAAGAAGTTAGTATCTTACTGATTGCAATATTTACGAAGACTTAAAAAACTCACATGAGGTAGGATGAAATCTGGTCACAGTTAAGCATATGGACATTGATTTCCTTCTACTCTAACCAGTAGCCGCTACCTGCATCCATTGCAGCTTCTTCCAGAGAAAAGATTGGATATGTTGTTCTACTTGATGAGGATTCCCCCCTCTCATCATTCCTTCCAACCCTTATTCTACGTGACTCAACATGAGACTGAAAATAGAATAAATAAAATGCGGATATTTTTTAGCTAGGAATGCTTCGCAGATGCTACCTTCAATCTGAGCTTTATTCTTCATGATGCTCTTGAATGAACCAATCACCCTCTCTAATGGGTACATCCACTTAAATTGGACCGACCCACATAGTATTGTTTCGTATGCTAGGTGGATTGCTAAGTATTCCATAATGTCAAAAAAAGATGGAGGGAATATCCTCTCTAACTTATAAAGTATGATAGAAATATTCTTGTCCATGACTATGGGATCATTAATGCGAAGTTTCATAGTACATAACTCCCTAAAGAACTTACTTATTTCTTTGAGGAGTTTCTAGATGTTGATTGGAAATTCTTTGAATGCAATAGGAAGCAAAGACTCCATGAAGATATGACAATCATAATTCTTCAACCCAGCAAGTCTACCCTGTGAGACGTTTACACACCTACTCAAGTTAGAGACGTAACCATCAGGAAACCTCAATCCTCTAATCCACTGTCCTTCGTTAGAGCGAACACCACCTTTGGTTTAGCCCACCGCCCGTTCTCAAGTTTCTTTAAGTTCATATATGGCCGCCTACAAATGTCCACCAAGTCTAACATAGCCTTATCGATATCCTTTATTTGCTCATTGTCCATTACTATGTGCATGATATTATCAAACACATTTTTTAATGTGCATCACATCAAGACAATGTCGAATTAAGTTGTCTTTCCAATAAGGCAACTCTCAAAAGATACTCTGTTTAGTCCAACTATGCTCCCTTCCATATCCTGGAGGTCTCAAACCTGCCCCGTTATCGACGATCCTTAGGATTCTACTGACAGGATACCAAACTTGCCTACTGCCCAACCTCATGGGTGCCTCTTCTTGTTCAGTTTTATTCTTTTTGAAAGAGTTCTTGTTGTGCCAAAAAGAATGATCCATGTCGAGGAATGTTCGATGACAATCAAACCATGAATTCTTACCGCCATTCGTTAACCAAAATGTCTTTATATCCTCCATACAAATGGGACATGCCATTCTGCCCTGAGCAGACTAACCTGATAACATCCCATATGCAGAAAAGTCATTAATGATCCATACCAACACAGCATGCAGTTGAACGTTTGTATTCGTCGAGATATCATATGTTTCTACACCATGGATCTACAACTCCGTTAATTCATCCCCCAAGGGCTGCAAAAAGATATCTATTTTTGCCTTTGAATTGCTAGGACCGGGTATGATGCAAGTTAGGAATATGTATGGGTCTTTTATGCACATTTCTGGACTCAAGTTATAAGGTGTCACCACTACAGGCCAACAAGAGTACGCATTACCAAAATTGAATGGACCCGATCAAAATGCTTTCAAGCTTCTCCGTTGACGGGTGCGTCATGATTCCACCATCTCTCTTGTTGTTACTATGCCAGGTCATGTGAGGAGCCGAACTCATCGATGTATACAATCGTTTCAGCCTAGGAGTTAAGGGCAAGTAGTGCATCTGTTTCATTGGAATTCTCTTTAACTACTGTTTACCAATCTGTTCTCTCTCGGCTTGAAACCTCGGTGATCCACAAAATCTACATTTAGTTAGGCCTATATCCCTCTTATAATACAACATACAACCATTCAATAACAATCAATTTTTACTGAATTTAGACCTAATTTCAAAACTAATTTCTTTGCTTCGTAGTGGCTCCGGGGGATGCCAGTGGTCTTGACAGGTACTAGTTCGTTACAAAGGGTGGCCCACTTATCAAAAGACTCTTGGGTATGATTTGACTCCGAATTAATACTCATCATTCTAACGCATGTAGACAACTTCAAATGAATGCACACGTTGAACAAAGGCTTCAATTCGCGACAGATTCTAACAGATGATAAAATCTCTTGCCTCCAGATTAGATCTTGTTCAGCCTCTTCCAACTCTGTAACACCTATTACATCAAACACCATCTTGTTGTATCTCTCTTGGTTACCCTCCCAATACATTTCTTCCATATTTAGTTCTCTCACCACCCGAACCCTCGTTGATTGACCATTGGACTTATTCAAATTCAAGGCAGACCGGTTGATTTCCTACTCGTCTACTTTTCCGTGTTCCGTCTACATCTAATACACTTACTTGAACCCATTACAGTAGAGGTGAAGCGTTATATCCAAAGGTCCTAACAACTTAGTCAGCCGACACATATGACACGAACACCTAGATATCCCTTCAGACCTAAACGGTTCCATGCTGAAAACATGAGCAACAAACGCGTCAGCCTTCTTCAAAGAATTTAGATTTTAAAATCCCTTCCCCCTGTCCACTGTTATCTCTATCTTACATCCATAGACAATGACTTAGAATCATATTGCAATACACACCCTAGTATTCAATCAACAACATTAATTTATTATTAAAATTTTTAAAAAAATTTGGCAAAGTGTACTCTATAATTAGACTCTTCTGCAAAATAAAATTATTATTTTTTGACAAACCAAACATGTTCTGAACAATTTAACGATAATTCGGCAGAACTTCTCCTTAATTCAGAGACATCCATCAAATAGATTCACAGAGAAAACAACAGCAGGCAGGCATAAATTATAACATACACGCATTTAATAAAACATCAAATCCTAACCGTTCTAGTGCGCAACCCCTTATATCTCCATAATTTTTCAGCAAACAAGATTTTCGAGAAGGCACCACTATGCGACCTTCTCTCACTTCCATCCTAAAACTCTATCCTAGAAAAAGTAAGTCTAACATAAAATTTAAACAATTCATTATATTCAGAGATAGAAAATCAACCTGAAATATTACTGTAGACCAAAAAAAAAAAACTCTAATTGATCTCAGAGAAAATAGCACCGTCCTAATAAAAAGGACAACTTATTAAATTCACAAGTTGAAACTAATTCAAAAACTAATTTAAAAGAAAAAGTAAAACTCATTATTCCCATTAATTAAAACCTAATTCTAATTTCATCAAACTAACATCAGGCATCATAAAAATAAGCGCCATAAATTTAATGCAATTGAAATAAACTCATTCACTAAACTCAACTAAAATCTTCCAACAACTCAAGCACTCTTAATCTCATTGTACTTAACTTACCCTAATATTATTTAATTTTTACTTACATTAAATTAACACAACAACTCCTAATCACATATTTCATTAAATAAATTTAACCACTGATTTAACAAAAACCCTAACAAAAATACTAAACTCACAAAATAATTTGAAAAAAATAAAACAATCATACCAACAATAAATCTAATGATAGTGGTTGCAGGGTCTCTTTAACATGGTGGTGACAGAAGCGGTAGTGACGGCAACGTGAACAACAACCACAGCGGAGACAGCAACAGCAGCAGAATCGACGATGACGTGCAGTGACAGCGACAATGGGTGCTCCAGAAGGTGACGACGACGATGACGACGTGCTCCTGGCGGTTGCGATGGTGACAGCTTAGAGAGAGAGAGAGAGAGAGAGAGAGAGAGAGGGGTTTCACGTTTGAATTTTACCCCAATTTTACAGTCGGATTTACCGGTAGATTATAAGTTACCAAAATGACGCGCTTCACTAAACTGTGATATCGGTAGAATATATCAACGGAAAATTCGACGATAAAATTGGCGCGGGTGAGTTACGTTTTCTCGCCAATAACCACCGTCGGCTTTAGCAACAGAAAAGCTGTTCCGACGGTAATCTTTCCTGACGTCGAATTTCTCCTTCTTTCTGTCAGAAAAATCGACACTAAATCCGTCGGTACAGGTCGACGCTAAATTCGACGATATTTTCGACGGCACTCAACGCTTTTCTTGTAGTGTTAGCATGCCTATTTTCTGCGTTAGTATCGCTATGTTCACTTATATTTTTCAACTAGTAACGATTCTAATGATCAAGGATCTCACTATTTTTAAATGACTTTTAAAAAATAAAAACTATTTATACACTATTTTTTTTATAAATTATTTTATAGTTAAAGTATTAAATTAGTCCCCTACGTTTGGGCGTAATCCTGTTTTGGTCCTTAAGGTTTAAAGTGTGCTATTTGAATCCAAAAAGGTTTCATTTAGATTCAATTTAGTCCCACCGTGAGATCAAAGTTAAATAAATAATGAAATGTCCTACATAACAGCAATACAAGAACAAGGTCGATAATTTGAAGAACGAGTACAAGCTCCAGAAGCACAAAATCAACTGTGGATGAATCAATACATTTATCTTTTTTTTATAATTTAAATAAAATATTTTCTATAGAACTAAAGAGAATAATAAATAAATATATTGATGCATCCACAGTTGATTTTGTGCCTCTGGAGCTTGTACTTGTTCTTCAGATTATCGATCTTATTCTTGTACTACTGTTATGTAGGATATCTCGTTATTTATTTAACTTAAATCCCACGGTGGGACTAAATTGAAACTAAATAAAACTTTTTTTGGATTTAAATAGGACACTTTAAATCTTAAGAACCAAAACAAAAGTACACCCAAACGTAAATGACCAATTTAATACTTTATCCTTGCTTTATATATCAATTTTATTTTAAAATTTTATAAAATTTGAGTATCAACAATTAATATAATTCAAATAAGACTTATGCCTAATTTAAAAAATACTAGGGAATTACACCACTTAAAAAAGAGAGGTGTTTCTCTCCTTAAATTAAATGAGTTATTAGTAGTTTTAAATTATCCAAACTCCTAATTATATTAGCTACTAGGAATAAAAAATAAGGGTAGTTCATATAGAATCATGCTACCTAGCTAGAGAAATTACATGACAAAAAATTGACAATGCTAGTACTATACAATGAATATTACATCATTGAAGTGCCTCCAAATCAAGTGATGAAGCAAGGAAATAAAGTGAACTACTTTTTCTTAATCAACTATTTTTCCTTCTTTTTTCCCAATTAATCCAACAATGTATGCCATTTGAATTTTGTATTAGGAATTTATTCAACTAGACTAAAGTCTTATGAAAATAATAAAGTTTTTCAATTATTTTCCTCTAATAATACTACAAAAGTTGCCCAAAATACCTGCGGTTTTAAATGAAATTTGCAGCGATTTTAAATTGCTACAAAACTAATAAGGATTTGTTTAGATGAATTTTTAAGAAAAGATCTTTTTTTTAATTATTTTTTTTAAAAAGATCTTATGAAAAAGTAAAAGTAATTTTATGTTTGGATATCTCATGCAAAAATATCTTTTTATTTATCAATTATGTTTGGGTATAACAATATAAAAGTATTTTTTTGTTTATTTATTATGTAAAAAATATCTTTTTTTTTAAAATCTTTTAAAAACAAA
>NC_029786.2:15551633-15553140 GCF_000816755.2 Arachis ipaensis
CACATGAATATATGAATTAAACTACTGTATAAACTTCTATGAGCTAGTAAAACAAAATTTTAGCATATTATTATAAATATATTCATTTAGATATGATTTGAAGGGACCGTCCTATAGGAACCATTTCAATTATGGAGATCCAAGTGTACATTAGACACCATTCACCAAAACTTGAACTTTTTAGCCCTATGCCTTCATGAATAAATGTCCTCTCTGAATGTCATTATTATTATCCCACAACGATGAATGGTTTTGTGTCATATCCATATACTTGTTTGCCACTTGCAATGGCAAAGCTAACAGTGCTTAGGAGGCAAACAAAAAGACATTACACACCAACAGGATTGGATTTATTATTTAATTATTATTGGGTTTGCTAACCCTATAAATACTAGTTAAATAATTTATAAATTATAAATATTTAAAAAAAAATCCTAATAGCCACTAATGCATGCCCTTTTTTAAGGAAAAAATCCCTTAAGTTAATTAATCATAACAATCTTAGTAGACATGAATATAGAAGGGTTTTAATTAATTGTATATATTTTTTAAAAAATTATTACAATGTATTGATCTTGTTCTAATAAGAAGAGTTGCTTTCTAAGAATTCAGACTTGTAATCTTTTTTATGGGCATCAATATCTTTTAGGTTTTCGTTATTGAGCGTTCTTAAAGATTCAAAACTAAATTTTTTTTATGGTAAAATTAAAAGTATATATTATTTTTAAGTTTCGTATTATAATGATAATAATTAAATCAACATATTTCATTGGATTTCATAAAAAAATTATTTTTAAATTTTTAATAACGAGTGTTTAAGAAAATTATTAGCAAAATTTTAAAAAGATACGTTAGTAAATAGTATAAATACTACTATCTATTAAGAATTCGTTATGTCTAAGTATTTTTTTTTCCCTTTAATGGAGGCACGTGAACTCAAAATGATTGACATACATAACACATAATACTAGGATCCTTTCTCCACTTCATGTCGCATGACCCTAAAGTGGATCACCACAAAAACACATTGATTTTAATATCCATTAGATGATTCCGAGAAATTAAACCACTATTTTAATTCAAATTGGTATAATTTAATTTTATATAGTATATATTATGTAATTATTTATCGCCCGTTATTATAGTGCTGATGATGATAATTAAACAATAAAATACTGATTTATATTATCCATTGTACAAAAAATAATTGTTAATTACTCATCGCGTAACATTCAATTATGAAGAGCAGGTTTTGAATCCAATTATGTGCAACTTCCTGTACGAATTTGTCGGTATCATTTGAAACAGAGAAGAAAAAAAATTTTGATAAGCTCTTCCAATTCAAAACACCTTGAGTTAGTTTTTCTAAAATTACTAAACCCTAAACCCTAAAATTATAAGTTTAATTACCTAAGTTTGTTTGTTAATTATAACACATTAGGGCATTAGGCAGAGAACATACATGTCACACAGGTATACGTATTAAGTTTTTAGTTGTTACAAAATA
>NC_029786.2:15553227-15553789 GCF_000816755.2 Arachis ipaensis
CCCCACCAACATATTTTTTCTTCCTAAAATAAATAAGTATAAAAAGTACAATCCATAAATTAATAAAAAAAGAGACACAAATTGTACGGAAAATTTTCACATTTTGTGTAAAGCTGGAATCTGTTTTGAGTTTATTTATTTTTACTACTATTAATTAAATAATAATTATCATGTTTTGAAAAGGGAGAGAAAATGGATACACTTTACAGGTGAAAATGTGTCTCGCAACTATTAATAATGTGCATTGGAAGTTGGAAGAGGAATCCTTTAATTTTTTTAATTTTTTAATTTATTTTATTTATGAGTACAGGGAAGCATGTATTCTTATTGCTTCCACTCAAGCTGAAGCATTTGTCTCACTGCCATTTGATATGGAGAGAAGTTTAATTTAGACTCAATTGTTGACCTCTTCATGTTTTTATGTTATTACGTAGAGGACTCATCCATTTGCTATATCATAATATTTTCTTGTTTCTACTTTTAAATAAGATATTTTAGTTTTTGATAAATTTTTGTTTTCTAATTAAACATTTAAAAGAATTATTTTTATTGGACAGATTGA
>NC_029786.2:15553891-15554714 GCF_000816755.2 Arachis ipaensis
TAAAAAAAAAATTAGTATAAGATAAATAAGAAAAAAAAAAGCTATACAAAATTTATACAAATTTAAAATATTAAAAAATAGTGTATATTTTTATTAGAAAACTATTAGTTTGAAAACATTTAATGTGATAATTGTCTCTTCTAAATTTGAACATTTTATATTTTGTATTAATTTAGTTCACTTACCCATTACATGAAATAGTTGTTGCTAAACACAAAATTAGTTATTGTTAATTATTAAGTATTGCACACATCATCACTGCACCCCAATGAACAAGCCATTGGGGGACAGTGCAAATTTCAATAATCGAAATGCTGATCAGAGTTTTATTGTTTCATATATGCTTAGTAAATTCATCGAGGAATATAACATTTTTAATTTGCAGGTATATTTAACTTGAATATATTTATAAAGTATACGCTTTTTATATTGCTATTATATGTAGGAGGCAACATTAAACGAATGATGAAATAATATATATAAAATAGTATAACATAAAAGTATATTATCTCATAATAATGGCACCTGATTATGATAATGTAATGTTTTTGTTATATGATACCCTATGCAAGACACCGCACGAGTGGCACTATTCTTTATTTTTTACCATCTCTTGTGGGTCCCACACCAGCACAATTCCACGTCAGCACCAACCCTGTTGTGTTTCGTGCGGTAGTCTTAATGCTTAATTAAACAAATTATTTTGAATTTTAAAATAAAAGAAAGAAGTTAGTACTAATATTCACTAGGAAAAGAGTTTCTTTCAAGTGAGTAAAATAAAAATTAACTATTATAAATTTATAATTTTTATTATGAATTTTAC
>NC_029786.2:15555172-15561216 GCF_000816755.2 Arachis ipaensis
AACTTAATTTTTATTAAAAAAACTTATACTTTTTTTTTTACAATTTTAAAATGTATTTCTAAAGTTGAAAAGAAAAAACACCTAAAGAAATTGAGAAAAATATTATACGGACGTATATAAAGAAATAGAAATTAAATAAAATGAGATGAGATTTTAAAAAGCTAGAACTAATCACAAAACGATAAAATAAGGGTCACACTTTCTTAAAGTCGTGAATACCTGGATGCCAAATCCCAACCAAAGATGGAAAAAATATTCATAATAATTAAATGTATAATATGGAAGACGACTCACAAGGAAGCATTATATTCAACATTTTCAGCTAGTGTTACATTTTTAATTCATATGTTTCCAACTCCTAAGGAACATATATAGCGTCATCATTAATTCATTATTCCCAGTGCACATTATAAATTTACTTGCGGTTGATTTTTAGTTGTCAGATTATAATAACAAAAAACAAAGTTAGATTGGTCGAATAATAGTTAGTTTACTTGTGTATTTAACCAAATGTAAAAAATTTGAATCGCATTTTATATAACAAATAGACTCAACTAAAATTTAAATTCTAGACTAGAAGATATTTAAGGAGAAAAATATTATAATAACCACAAATTAATTAAGATTTAATTATTTAATTAATTTTTATAGTTTTACTAAATTTATAATTCAATCTTTATATTTTTTAATTAATTTTTCATATTATTTTTAATTTTATAATTAGATTTTTTTTATATTAAAAATATTAAAATTAATAAAATATTTCTTTTAAGAAGTGATATGATCCTGACTTTGAATTATTTAGGTTCAAGTCATTGAATAATGATTGAATACAGAAATTAAAGAAAATGTCATGGTTTTTGCATAGTGACAAAAGTTGTGCACGTGTTGGTTAGATCTTTAGGATTATAAACATCACAAAAATATTAGACAAGGAATTATTCAGGGTCTAGCTATAAAGCTATATGTGATCTAGGGTTTTGTGAAGAATTGAAGAAGATTGCAAGATATACATATATTTCACAACTTTCACTCAATAATGTATGATATCAACTACTTGGGATTCGTTAATATATATGATGACAGGTATTTTGTTCCATTAATTATATATGTTTTGAATCCAAATTAAATTTTGATATTAAAAGTAAAATACTTTAATTTGTCGGAAGAATTTTACTAGATATCATATAGTCTATAGTAATAACAAACTTCTGTTGAGTTAAAATGAGTAAGTTTTAACAATAAAAATAATGACAAATAAATTTTTAAAAAATTATATTTTAAATATATTAATTCTTAAAAAAATATTAATAAAATTTTTTAAGATAATAAATATAAATAAATTAGTACTATTATTATTATTTATTTATTTCTTACTTGCTTAGGCAAGTTAGATGAGAAAACTAGTGTTGGTCTGGTTTGCAGTGAGCAAGGAGAGAGGGATCAAGGAGATGAATGTAACATGAACATGGTTGTTGTGAAGACAAGGATGTGTGTTGGAAATGGATGCTGACTGACATGTGTCTCTTCTCTTACCAAGAAGACATTCAACCTTCGATGTGGGCCCCACTATCTGCACGTTTGTCATAATTGTCACATATATAGGGCTTCACTTTAATTTGGAATCAATTATTTTTATTTCAATATTAGTTCATTTTCTAAATTATTTTAAATTTTAAATTTCAATGCTAATTTTAAATTTTTTTAAGAAGATAGACTTTTAAAAAAATGTTTTTATAATAAAAATTTGACTAATATTAATTAAAAACTAATTTTTTTTATATTTATTTATAGATTTTATATTTTGTATAATTATTTGGACAAATCACATAAAAAAACGAATTAGAAAACAAAACTACATAGATCTCCTAAAACAAAAAACCCTAAGTACATGTCTTCAATCACATTCATATATAAATCGAATTAATTGAAATCGATTTATTCATAGTAATAGTAAATCGAATCATATTAATTCAAATTACTAAGTGTTTTTGTAAATCGATATTGATAAATTTGATTTACTATGGATTGCAATTTGAATTTTTTTTACCTATAGTAAATCAAAACAAAATGCTTCGATTTAATACCATAGTTTATGCCTCTAATAATTCGAATTCAATAGCTTCAATTTAATAGTAATAGTGGATAGTGATAAATCGAATCATATGAATTCAATTTAGTATATATATGACTATATAAACAATTCGAATTCACTTATTTCGAATTACATTTAATCAAATCTCACCCCCAAAATAGTGGTCCCAAAGAGAAGTTAGGAAAAAAAAACTACAAAATTCAAACTGCAAAAATGGAAGATGACCTGAATCGTATCTATCGGTTGGACGGAATCGCCCACATTGCTGGTAGCGTCTATGAAAAGGTTAGTGAATGAAAGTTATTTTGTTAAGAAATAAAAAATTGTTAGTGATATTAAGTCTCCTAAAATTTGATTGTTCGTATTATTAAAATTTTTAAACTTCAAATGGTAGATAGAGTAATGATTTAGTAGTTTGTTAGAACATTGAAAACTACAAATACAAGTTGGAGGAGTAATAAATAAGTGTTAGTTAGAATAGTGATACGTGGTTTGGTTAGAATTTGTAAGTTTTAAATTTTAGAAGTTTGGTTAGGTTAAAAGTTTTATCAGAGTTTAATTTAATTTAATTTAGGTTTCAAGTATTAGATTAATTAAGCATTAGAAGGTTACGAAGGAATCAATTTGATTTAATTTATTTAAATTTAATTTAATTTCTATATGTTAGATTAACGAGGCACTACAAATTTAGTTGTAGTTTAATTTTTTTTATTTATGTCTTAAATATTAGATTAAGTATGTTATGTTAGAATTTAATTAAATTTTGGTTAATTAGGTTTAATTTAATTTAACGTAAATCTTAAATATTACATTATCTATGTTCAAGTCTGCAATATAATTTACATTAAAGTATGTTTTTATTAAAAGTCTCCATTTTAGGTATTTTTGTTTTCTAAATTGTTATGGTTCTTAGAGAATTTTTTTCATCGTGGTACAGGCGTACAGCCACATTGATGTATTATCAGCATGAGGAGGTAGCATGGTATGTCCCAAGACGACAGGATCATACCGTACCTGCAGATAGTCAGCTTAACTCATCTCGCAAGGCTCAACGATCATTGATTTAGGTTTAGGCTCAACGACATTAAACACCGTGCTGAGGCAATATATCTCATGGACATAAATTGCCCAACTTAGACGGAAATATGCTCAGCAAGCAACTGCATGGTGACATGGATAGTGAAGTGCTTGAAAGTACCCACAATCGCAAGTCCGATCTCTCAACGAGACTCTATAAGTACCAAGTGAGAAATTACCTGTTAGAGTAGTCTTGGCCACGTTAAACTCTGAATTATCTCTATCATATAATGTCACCGTGAAACATCTCGATGCCTTTAGGTTTGTCTCCATTGTCTTCACAAGTGACTGACTAAATTACTTACCTATCTTTAACAGTGCCTCAGCCTCTCTTCCCTTGTAAACAAAGAGCTTTGCCAATCTCCCATAAGTGGACTTTACAAGGAACAAGCTGGAAGGTTTCTGACACCCTTGAGTACTAAATTAACACACTCAGAAATATTTGTAGTCATATGGTCGAATCTACGACCCTCATCCCAGTGCTGAGTCCACTTGCGATACTCCATCCTGTTAGCCGAGTTACACATTGTCCGGTCTTCAATCCGGAGGATGTCAAACTAACAATCAAACTCGACTTTAATCTTCGCATAAGCAGCGTTGACTAGAAGCCTCCTGGCATCCTTTCCCTTAAAACTCAACGCGAAATTCACTGTAACGTGCCTAATACAGAATGCACGATAAGCAGCAGGTGGAACCCATCCACCATTAGGTGCCTGCAAGGCGTCCTTGATCCAATGGTGCCTATCGGAGATCACGAGAATGTCTGGCTGAGGAGTCACGTGCTGCTGTAAGTGAGATAAGAAAAAAGACCATGAATCTACATTTTCACCTTTCACTAGGGCAAAAGCAATAGAAACGATATTAGAATTCTCATCCTGAGCTATCCAACCAGCAAAGTTCTCCTATATTTGGCGTACAAATGGGTCCCGTCAATACTGATCAACGGCTTACAATACTTGAATGCCTCAATGCACGGTGGGAATGACAAAAAAAGTCGGTGAAAAAATGCTGACTCCCCATCAACCTGGCCTCCAACTCGCACAAGACTCATCTTCAGAACTGCGATACTGCCTGACATCGTTATCTGCACACCAAGCACCCATCTTGGCAGCTCATCGTAGGCCTCCTCCTAATCCCCATATATCTGCACGACGGCCTTCTGCTTAGCCAATCACACTCTCCTGTACGTAGGTCTAAATCTAAAATGTGCCTCCATCACATTCTGCAAAACCTTGATGGACACAGCTGCATAAGCTCTGATAATAGGAAGGATGAAAGCAGATATCATATGATAGTCAAGCTTCCTGTGATCACTGGAGATCGAGGTGGCCAAACATGTATGAGGTCTGTTATACCGTCTGACCTCCCACATACCCTTCTGCCGCCGTAGAGTAATCCGAAACAACCATCGGCGACTATTTCTTAACTTCTTATACTTGTCGTAGTACTTGTCATGGTCCGATTCCATCATTTTGTACTCAACCCTACGGCGGATGCTATAAGTCTTCACCCATAATACGACTTTCTCTTTATTCTAAAACTGCTGATCGATTTACAACTCAGCTAGACCTGCAGTGTCCTGTGAATATCTCGCGCTAAAACCGGATTCTACATCCTGTAACCCCTCTAATCTCATCGCATCCAAGTCTAGAGTCAAAAAGTGTGACGGTACTGCTGAGTTCCCGGGCTCGATGCTCCACTAGCCCCAATAGGAATACTCCTTCCTATATTATCATAACTGTCATCATCAATCGTGGCAGGCTCCACATCATCGTCATCTCCTAGGTCATCTTCCACCGTATCCGGTTCTCCAACCGTCCCAGAAATCGGAATCATAATAAGAGTATTCATTTTAGCACCTAGTTCCATGATCTCATCGCAGTGTAAATCAGCTGCGAAAGATGGAGATGCCACCAAATCTCCCGCAGATACAATTGCAGGCAGAGATGAAGACACAACAACATGGGTTGAACTGGAGGATGCCACTATTGGTACTGATTGATGATTCTGGTTCGATCCTCCTGAGCTAGAGACCATATCCACAAACTTAGCAAATAGTTCAGGGATTCTCACCTCGGAAAACTGGCAACGACAGTGAAATAAAACTTGCAGATCCTCGTCGTCATTGCCTATCACAAACGAGTCGTACTTTACCCCATCGCGAACTACATAAATCGAAATTCTATAATATAACTTTTCTATTTGTTTCATTCCCTGCAGTCCCAATTTCTATAGAATAGTATTCTGAAAATCAACAAGGCTCGTAGAAGCTCTAATAAAGACACTCAACGGATCCTTGTCAGTAAATTTTATACCCGATTGTATTTTTTGCTTAATCGTGCCTTTGTAGTGCACAAGAACTAGAAAACTCTCTTTACTAGCCATTGTGAATTTACCTCAATTTAACACTCTGATCATATTTATATAGCACACGCTCCTTAAGTAAATCAAATTAAATCAATTCGATTTAATCATATGCACTGCTTTCTTAGTAAATCGAAGTCATGATCTATTCCTTGTGTAAATCGAATCATATAGATTCGAATTACATGCATTAACATCCAAGGTAAATCGGATCTTATTTATTCGAATTACATGTATTAACCTTTCTCAATGTAAATCGAATCATGTTGATTCGAATTGTATATTTTAACATCCTTCAATATAAATTGAATCATATTTATTCGAATTGCATGATATCCTAGTAAATCAAATTAGATTGTTTTGATTTACATAAAGTGAAGGTAAATCAAAATAACTTACTTCGATTTACATAAAATTAGAGTATGCACATAACATTTTTTTATTTTAGGAGATTCATGTAATTTTGTCCTCCAATTTATTTTTGTATGTGATTTGTCCTAATTATTTA
>NC_029786.2:15561557-15568775 GCF_000816755.2 Arachis ipaensis
TCACTTAGTAAGCTTCTATTGAAAATAGGTGATTTATTTGCGTAAGATATCATAATACAAACATAATTATTTATATGCGTACTACCTTTTATCAGCTTAGTTTTTGAAATAGGTGATTCTATAACACATGATTCTAGTAATATTATTATTACTCAAATAATGCTAATAGAAGAGTAGGTAGACTTTCGTCCGCTTAGGGGTGGCAGTGGGCGGGTAGGGGCGGGTTTTTGCTCTACCCGATCTCGCTCTGCCGTCCTGTTACTCATATACTACCCGCCCCATCACTACCCGCGGGTAGTAAATTACAGAACCCAAATCCGCTCTTGAGGGTACCCGTCCCACCCCTACCCGTCCCTATAAAAATTAAATATTTTAATTTTTACCTATTTATATATAAATTAAGATAAAAACTTAAAATTCATAGATAAATTAAAATACAAACATAAAATTCATAGAATGTCATTAGCTCAAATAACTTGAAATTAAAAAAATAGTGTTAGATCACTACAAATTTAACACCATAATAAAGAAATTACAATATTAGATATAAAGAAATCTTCAACCCTTATTCTTGATCACTTTCAACATCATCATCATCATTAAAAGTTTGCAAATCAAGATTTAAACCTGAAAATCAAAAGAGATAACAATTAACGAATTAATTAGTACTATGTAAAAAATTAACATAAATGAAGATTAAATAATATATCACCTTTACTTCCCAACCTCCTGTTACTGGTGCAATTATTCTCATTATATATTTATACTAGGCAAAATTTTCATTGCACAAGCATATTCTAAACCATTAAATTTTTATTGCACAAGCATATATTGAAATGTGATTGGAGGAGAAATTGGAATGTGATTTGATGATCATCCAAATTACCCGATGATGCATGACTTCGTCAATTCATAGAATCAACAATTCCATATTAACAATATTTTAAACAAAACAAATTATATCCAGAAAAATATCAATTATTATGTAATTACCAAAACACAAAAGAAGAAACAAGCTTTATTTTGGTATTGAAAGAATTAATTAATTTACTAAACAATACAAGAACTTTGGGAACCTTAAAAATAAAATTAATTTAAGTGTTGAAACTCCTTGTTGAAAGTTCCTATCCAAGTAAATTAAAATTTTGTTTATCTTATTTCTACGAGTACAGAGTGCTTATAATGTTATAAATCAACACTTAATCAAAACTGCAAAATACCAAAATAGATAAAAAATAGTTTTAGGCTTATTATACCTTATGCCAAACTACAAAATAAGACTGAGAAAATAGCCTCTGTGAGCTTTAAAAATGTCCATATATAAACTCTTTCTTACATGATTAACACTATTACACTAAGCTTATTGCTCTGGTCTTTATTCTTAACAAAGGAAATAGAACAATTTGTGATTCTCTCCGTAATTAGAACACCATGAGCATATTTTCTTTCATAAACCAAATCATTCTGCTCTTGAAGGATCCATTCAGTACTCAATGACAATTATAAAATCAGAATAAAATCAAAATTCAGAATGCATAAGAATGATAAATCAAAACCAAATATGCACTTCTTGTTCTTATGCATATAACCAATCAACAAAGAAGTCAAAACAACTTCAATTTTTCATGCTTTATTCCAACTAAGTCTGAGAAATTGTCAAATTGAACCAACAAACATATTGTTCCCTAAATAAAGTTATTTCAACCCACCAAACTTAGTAACAAACTCTCCAAAGAATCTATTATCACCCAAATCAAGAAACTGAAGACTCTTACAAGAAGAAGAGTTAGGCAATGCAGGTTCTGAAACATTCTCAGAGAAGGAATTTCCATGAACCCTAAGAGAAACAAGTCTATCACATAATTTCTAAATTAAAGCAGGAATCTGCCAGTTAAAAGATTCCATGCACTAAATTTTAAATGATCTTTTGAGCATCAAAATTAATTTTAGTTTTTGCTTAACTATTTTAACATAAAACATAAATCATAAAAATTAACTTAAAAAGAAAAACTGAAGAAGCACAGAAGCAGTAAGTAGTGAGCGAGGAGTGCTTAGTGCTTACCAGTCACCAGAGAGACGACGAGGGATGAAGGAGGGACGACAAAGACCAGAGACCACGGATTGGAGAGGCGAGTCGGCGAGGATAGTGACGGCAAGAAGCGGGAGCGAAGCCGACGTGGGGATCTGGTGAGGATCTGAGCCCTAATTCCTAAGGTTGGTGAGCGACGGCGACTGTGACAACGCCTCCGGCTTACAGCGACGGAACGAACTGTGACGGCGAGTCAGCGACCGACTAGTGGTCTGGTGTAGCTAAACCAAGGCTATGGTCCTTGGAGAAGAGCTGAAGAAGTGACAAAGTGAGTTTGCCTAGGGTTGGGAACTAAAAGGGAGTGACGGTGAGAACTAACCCTAATTTCTAAAATTTTATTTATATATATATGCACTCCGGGGCGGGTAGGGACGGGTTTATCCTTCCCCTCCCCCTTCCCCTCCCGGAAATCCTTTCTTTTTATTTACTTTGCTGATTTTTAGTGTTATTTATATTTTTCTATCTTCAATAACTTTAGTGGTGTGATTTCTTTATTTTTACAGTGTTTGACTTTTTTTATGGGCGTAGATTCTGGTTCCTCATCCGTTATTCTCTTTATAACTATTTGCTTTGCTGGTTTATTTGGTATGATTGATTTTGTATCTTTAATCATTTTAGTGGTGCGATTTCTCTCTTTTTATGGTATTTTATTTTCTTTTTTTATGAGTGATTCTTCTTTTCACTACAAGAAAAATACTAAATACCATCAAATTTATCATCGCAGAGTAGTGACATTTTTACCGGCGGATTTACCGGCGATTTAGGCATCAAATTCGTCATGTCAAAATATTACTGGTGGATTCCCATTTTCGATGGTAATTTTGTCAGTAATAATTGGAGAAAAAACGAGAAAAATAGGTGCGTCATTTAAGGTTGGGTTTATTGGCGAAAAAATCCGACGGTAAACCCACTTAGTGGAACGTTGCATTTTGGTAACCCACAATATGTTACCGCTGGATTTATTCGCCGGTAAATTTGACAGTAGTTGTGTCTTAAATTCAAACTGCAAACTCTCTTTCTCCTTATTTGAATTTCTCTCTCTTTCTAACCCTCTCTCCTCCCACTCTCTCTACCCCTCTCATCTGTCCAGAAGCCCCTTCTGACGCCGGCAGCCCCCTTCTTCTTCGGCGTTGTTTGTCATTTTCGCCGTCACCCTTGTTGCTGCCAGATTCTACCTCTGTTGCTGCCGCCACCCTCTTCTTCTCAGCGCCGGTGCTCTTCTTCAGGTAATGCTTATGAACTTTCCTTTTTTTTTATTAATAGGAATAAAGTATGATTTGTTTATAATTTTGGTTTTGATTTGTTATTATAATTTTGTGTTTGTTATTTTGGTTCTGATTTGTTATTATAATTTTGTCTTCGTTATTTGGTTCTAATTTCTTCTAATTCTAATTAATACATGTTTTGAGGTGTTGTTGATTAGTTATTAGTTTGATGATGAACAAATTAAAACACTTAAGTAGTTAGAAACTCAACTAATTAGATAACTAATTAAGTTATTTTGGATATGTTGTGGCTGTTTTTAAGTTTTAATTTATGATTGAGGTTGGTTGGATTTGTAGGAACTGTAACGGTGAATATATATCCAACTGTAGGGGAGGTTATGCCAAATTTCTTTCTAAATAATATAAATGTACACAAAATTTGTGTTGTATTTGCTAATTTATGTGACTAGTGTTAGTTGATATGCTCTTTGCAAACATGACGAGAGATAGAGGTGTCACGGATTGACCTCATAGTCGTGGTAGAAGGAGGGATTCTACTGGTACCCCTGGGACTTCTCAGCCATCTCTCTCTACTCCGACTACCCCTATGACGTCACAGACAATAGGTGCACAGGACTAGCCGTTCATCATAGTCCCTAACCTCAACTACGTAGCTTCTATTACTGCGTCACTCCCGCAACCAAGAAGTCGTCCATCTGCTTTATCAGAGTGGACTTCTCCACTACTTCTATCCACTCACCAGCGCACTATCTCGATGACGTTGCCTCCTACGACAGACACTGCAGCGGCAGAATTCTCTCACGAATCCCAGCTAGATGCCCCTCCACCATCTCCCATCGTACGAATGATGATTTGGCCTGATGAGAATTTAGCATGAGTACTATTTTAAGTCTTTTATATGCAAACTATTTTAGTTAGTCAATTTAATTTAGTTATGCTCAATTTTCTAATTTGAGTGGATTTAGGTTGTTAAGATAGATTTGATTTAGGTTAGGAGGTTTGAACTGCTTATTGTGTTTGATAATTCTTGATTATTATAGATGTTGCTGCTTAAGTCATATAATACCATATGGATGAAACTACTAATCTTAATTAAATGAATTGCTTATTGTTGATTGATGGATGTTACTACTTGATTCTTGATTCTTGTTTATTGATTGTTGATAGATGTTGTTATTTAAGTGAATTGTTTATGGATAGAATTTTTGGCGCATTCTAGTTATAAATGAAACTCTGCTAAAATTTCTAAAAAGTTATAAATATAATTGAAGTTTATAGATTACTTCATATAACTTTTTAGTAAACTACTAATCTTAAGTTTTTCACTGATAGATTTGCACCAAATAATAATGCAAGTACACGGAGTGTACTATTGTCATCAAGTTGATGTACTCCCACCCATGGCTGAGCTACAAGAAGATCCCAGCTGAGGCCAGAAAGCGCTGGTTTCAAAAGTGGGCAGTAAAATCTCAACATATTCAAATCTTAGTTAGTTTATATCTTCTATTTTATTTAATTACGTATTTAATTTTAATCAACTTGTGATAAATATTCTTTCTATAGGAAAAATTTATATGGAACAAGACTCACGATCTCATGTTCAGGAAGATCTTCGACTATTGGATGGCTAGGCGGTTTCAACAGATGTTAGAGGGTGTACGTGAGCACCGCGACCACCTCACCATTTGGCTCTACCCGAACATTAAGAAGGCACTATACGTCTATTGGGAGACTGATGAGGGGTTCAAGCATCGCTATCTCACGAACAGAGCTAACAGAGCATTGGCCAGGTCATTGAAGTATACCAGTGGGTCATCGACTTTCATGAAGACAAAGGCCAGCTAGCTGGTAAGTAACTTGTTTCATTTTGTTATTAAGTTTGTTTAGTCTTAATATAGTATCATTATTACTTAACATGTGATTTCAAAATGTATAGTCTAAGTCGTTGGATCGTGAGGCAACGATGAGGCAACAATGAGGCGACGATGGCGGGGACCTTCAAGTATACTCACACATTGAAGGAGAACAAGGAGAGATTTGCTTATCAGCGGGATGCGGATCATTCTGTGAGTAAACATCATGTGATATACCATTTTTAAATTAACTGCAGCCCTAATAATAAAATGTGTTATACAAGATTCCTAAATGTAGAGATTGGAGGCCGCAACCCAACAATCTTTGTGTACTAAAGACAACGGCAACAACTCTGCTACATCAGTCGTCGATCCTGATAAGGTTTGGCATGAGGCCGCACCTAAGCCATACAAGAATCGCATGTATAGGCTGGGATCGTTCTTCCCTAATAATCTCTGCACATCCACATTGAGACATTCATCCGCCTCTACCACCAGTCGGCCCGTCGATCCCGAGGACGGCGTCAATTTGAAGGAGCAGATGCTGCTCCTCACCCGGAGCTTTCACCCACAAACTCAGCAGTTACGAGAGTCTGAGGAAAGGTATCAGGCGATCCTCTCATGCATGACTGACACAGATGACCTCATGATGGAGTAGAGGTGTGAGCTGGAGTGGCTTCAGCGGATTGGATGGAGCGCCATATGGCGCCGTACGAAAATCAAATGCATGTTGGTGGCAGCGTCGCTGCTGGAAGAGCACAGACATCATCACCTAGGCCGCCGCCTCAACAGTAGGACCACTGGGACGATGACGATGATTATCAGGATCTTTAGTGACTAGGATTTTTTTTTTATAAACTGTTTGATTGTATGATATCGTTTGTTATTTGACTTTTCATTTTATTTGTACACTTGATAATTTAACATATTTGGCTTCTATTATTTAGAATTTGACTACTAATTATGTAAAAAATAATTTTAAATAAAAAATTAGAATTTGACCACTAATTTTGTAAAAAATCTAAAAAAAAAACAAAAAATTGAACTTATCATCGAATTTTCCAGAAAAAAAAATCCGGCGGTAATAATGCAGAAATAAATAGTTTGGCATCAAAGTTACCATTGAAAAAAATTCACCGATAACTGACATCAAATATTCGTAGCTTAAAAAACTAATTCCGCTACTAAATTCGCTGTAAGTTACCGGCGGACAATAAAATCCAATGATAAACTGTTATCGGCGAAATTTATACCGTCGGATTAGATCCGACGATAAATTTTACTGACGAATTATTTCGTTTTTCCGCCAATAAATCTAATGGTACTCAATATTTTTTTTATTGTATTTTTGTGGTATCTTAATTCTCGTTTGATGAGTGATTCGGGTAAGGTGATATAGTTACCGGATCTTAGAGAATTTCGTTCATAGAAATACTTTTAAATAAATTTTTAAGTTAGAATCCTTTCAAAATTCATATATTTATTACCTTTAATATTATATTATGTGTTTATTTTAAAAATAATTAATGAATATAAAATAAATCAACTTTAGAGTAAGTTATATATATCATATATGTATAAAGTAAGTAGATCCGTATCATGTATAACCAAATGATGATGCGACTCATCAAGAGATGTTCAAAGTTCAAACCAAATTAAAGATCTAGAAATACTTCCAACTAGAAAACAACATGTATGGGTGATGCTTAAAGCTTAATGATTGAGAAACATCTGAAGAAAGCTTTCATTTTCAAGTGGCTATAAACAAACATAATATTTGGATGCACATACAAATATATTAATATGCATCTAGTTTGTCTAATTATTTATCATTATTCGTACTATATATATATGTATATCACAAAGAGACTTTCAAGGTTTAAAATTAAATCAAATGTAGTTTGAATGGGGGGCAATTGTTCAAAGCTTAGCCATAATATATGGACCTGTATTATTAATCAATTAATCCAAATTAAATTACATTACATTACAAGCCGGAGCTAGCTATGCTGTCATTTCAAAAGTGTTCATAACTCTCTAGTGAGAGAGA
>NC_029786.2:15568794-15570678 GCF_000816755.2 Arachis ipaensis
TGCTTGTAAAGGACGCAGTGAAGACTGAAGAGAACTTTCCATGACCATGAGCAGTGATCACGAGTGGAGACAACCTGGAAAAAGCTTGAAGACACATATATATTTCAATGCCAAAGTAACCTCATTTAGAAGTTCATTTGACTGGGAAAAAAAAGGATACATTTTAGTATAAATTAAACATATTCATATTGGTTGGTCCTACAAAATTTGTCCTTGTATCTATATGATGATATAAAGTCTAAGAATAAAACCATGCCCCCTCTCTCATTTAGTAGGCTTTGTTTCAAACAAGAAGTTACCTAATATTTTGGTGCCGACCCACTTACAAAATAAGGTTAATATATATGTTAATACCTTCAATTCCCTGTACCAACTTAGAAATTATAAAAACTATACCTTTCTTTTCTTTTTATTGCTTAAATTTCCTGTATTCAAAAGCAACTAGACTCTGATGAGTAAAACCCTACATTATTATTCTTTTTAAAATTATTAGAAATCTAAATTATCAAAGGCACATTTTTATCAAAAAATAAAGAATAAACAACTAAATTGATTTCTAATAGCTTGAACACTTTAATTTCTAATTTTTTTTTCCTAAAAGTTTTCGATAATTACTTCCATCGATTAGTCTTTTCATTAGATAGATTGTTCCATCATCATTTTAAAAGAGACTAATTTAGTACTATGCTTAAATTTTTTCTTTTGGAGTTCACAATACTTGAATTCTTGACTTTTAAGTCATAGAAATTTTGATACTATATTATAAAACATTTTTTTTTTCAAAAGCTTTACTTAAATAAAAGAGGTATATGAATGTTTATATATCTAACAAACTAGAATGTCTTATTTAAAATTTTCTGAGACTAATTTGATCGTTTATTCAAAAATAAGTAAAATCTTTTCAAAATCACAATTTTTTATTTTATGCGTTTTATTTTTTTCTAATGTTAGAAAAAATTAAAAAATTATATATATATATGAACTCAATTAGCATACAACGATGCAAGAATGGATAAAAATAACAAAATTCTTGATATTTTACAAACTATGTTGGCATATAGACTTTTATGCTTGGTGGTGCCAAAGTAGGAAGACATTAGTTCCTTAATTTAGTAACAAAGGTGGCCACATATGTTAAAAAGTGTTTAACACTTAGAATGCCAAATTGTCACATCAATTGAATTGAAATTGATGAGTCTCTCAATCTATTCATCCCAATACAATTCTTAACTAATTAACTCTCAATTGGTTCTTTTTTGCCGTCTACATGACCTAACTAATAATATTGCCGCATGCATGCATCTTTCCGAACCTTTTGAACCAACGACTCTAAATCTAATGAACCCTAATCCTCATGCACCAACGTGATGCCCAAATTAAAGTTAATTTACCACTATTTCTCATTATTGATTGATATGAAATTTTTCACATTAAAATTTTAGTTAGTCTCACAAAACGGCATCCATATTAACGGAAAGTACTAGTGCGTGTGCCATGTTTGGTTCAAACACGTTTTATTAACCTAATATATATATATAAGTAAATATTATATATTATTAAAAAATTTAATTTTGATGCACTAATCAATAATGTAAAATAATTTTACATATGCATTCATCGATTATATAACGTTACGTCAGTAAAAGTAATTATCTTTTATATTGATCGCATGAATAATCATCTAAAAGAACTAATATTATTAGACGCCTGTCTAAAATATTTATTTTATACTGTTAATAATTAAACTCATTGTTAAATAATTTATTAGGACATAATAAGCTGATCAAACTTTTCTTATCTTAATTTAATATTTTATTAATGATCTAAATTATAATTTAAAATTTAAAATTTAGGTCAAAATGTCATAACAACTAAAAAATGTAA
>NC_029786.2:15570704-15590121 GCF_000816755.2 Arachis ipaensis
TATAATTATATGTATGTGTGTTGTACATTAAACTTTTAGTCTTACAAAACGGCATCCCCATATCAACGGAAAGTAGTAGTACATTTCTGGTTTTAACTCATATTGAAATGTTTATGTATTATCATACATGGAAGCAAAAATATTTGACTTTTACACAAAGTATTTATAATAAAACGATTGTACAATATTTCTTTACTCCAGCATTATTAAGAAAAAGAACTAATCCTTATTTTAATGATTGGATTTCTTTTTAAAAAAAAATAAAATAATACAAAAAATGTGCAAGTCATATTTTAACGTACCAGATTGACTTGGTTGAAGTTGAACAGTTAAAGAGCACTCACATATATACTATATAATACTAATAATAATAATAATAATACCTAACTCAACAATGCTACATAACAGTAATGAACTTTATATTGCTAAATTATTAACATATATCAAAATCTACTTTTAATGTTTGTGCTTTCTATTTGAACTTTTTACCTTATCCTATACAACATTTCCTAAAGCTAATGGTTAATTATCTATCCTATTATTTTGTTCCCGACTAACATTAATTTTCAGTTGAAATTTGACATTTGTGTAGCTTGTAGGTCTTCATTTGAGTCATGAGTTCTTTTCTTTTTCCTTTTTTTCCCCTTTACTTTTTGTTCTAATTTTTATTTCTGGCACCAGGATGATTAGCCCAGCCCAAAAATGATATTCATAAATAATGTTCATTCTTTCAAATAAAGAAGAAAATATGGAGTTAGACAAGGTTTGAATTGGTATTTCAAATATAAAATATTATTAGCATGTTATATTGACAAAAATAATAAAAATAGTATATCACTGCAATTATATATCTTTTTACAATTTTATTTATTAATATAGTGTTTCCTCAGTGAAACATTGTATAAGTTAATAACTCCCTTGTTCCTAATTAATGTTTTGGATAAATATTCTTTTTGGTTTCGGATCATTTTTTCGTGAGACATATCACATCCTAATCATTGTTAAACCTCAATCAAGTCCTCACCCATTAATAAAATTGGACAAATTGAACCTTGCAACCAGTTAGCAATAGGTTACCCGTCTGACGTATCAATTTGAGTCTGATGTGTTAATGCCAAGTGCCACGTAGCAATAAGAATAGTTGTAGGGACTAAAAACCCCTCCCTACAACTCAAACATCGTCGCTTGACACTCATTCCTCATATGATACATTTCCATTAATCTCCTTCTTCTCGTCACCCATTAAGACCTAATACATCATCTTCCATATGATACATTTTCGTCCAAAACTTTTGGACAACATTGGAAATGCAAACCCGTTAACGAGTCTGTGATGAATGTGTAGAGGGTTTAGACAGTGACTGCATGGCACATGTGAAAGGTTAGTTCTCCTGTTTTGATTTTTTCATTATGTTAGTTGATAATAAACTTGTTTTGAATGCATGTCTATGAGGAATAAACTACTTCCAATTTGTTTTGATTAATCTAAGTTAATCGACGAAGTGTGAAACGAATTAACACTATTTTTGATTAGGATTTGGTAATGCTGGGTTTTCAAAAACATAGTCAATATTCCAAGTAATCAGATGCAATGTAGTATTTTTAGTCATGGTATTATTGGCTGTCATTGTTGTGCATTACAGAAAACTTTAATGATTTGGGTTAAAAATGTTGCAGATGTCTGTGTTTGTGAGTCCTGCATTTAACTATAGCGAAAATTTTGGAAGAGCTGCAAATGGTAAGTTGCGTTACTTAGGCGGGAAGGTAAAGAAATTTCCTCCTATGGATGTTAACTTCATTAATAAGAAGGACCTAGAAGAATTCTTCAAGGCTAATAGCAATTGAGATAGAGTAAGGAATTGAAAGCATGAGAGTGTTCTCATACATTGATGCAGAAAGTAGAATTGGGGAAGGAGAAGGAGACTTAAAATATGGAAGTGGAAATGAAAGTGTGAAACTGAAACTAATACATTGCAATTGTAACTCCTATATTGAATAATAGAGTATATATATATATAGTGAAGTTACTAATAGAGACTAATTAATTCACTTACATTCATTCACAGCCCCCCTCAAACTTAGTAGTGGGTTGAAGAACCAGTCTAAGTTTGTCTTGAAGTTTGTGAAATAGAGATGATAAGAGGGGTTTGGTGAAAATATCTCCAATCTAATCTATAGCGGGTATATGGAGGACATAGAGTTGTTTTTGATTCACCATCTCTCTTAGGCAGTGAAGGTCAATTTCCATGTGTTTGCACCTAGTATGAAGGACCAGGTTAGCCGCTAATGAGCAAGCACTTTGATTATCACAGTAAATAGTAGGTGCTATTGCTTGTGGAATCCGAAGCTCCTTTAGAAGATACTGTATAGACACTAATTCTGACTGAGATGCTGCCATACTCCTATACTCTGCCTCAGTGCTACTGCGACTAACTTTGGCTTGCTTATTGCTCCTCCATGATACCAAATTGCTTCCTAAGTATACACAATAGCCAGTAATCGATTTTCTGTCCTCCAAATCCCCTGCCTAGTCTGCGTCTGCGAATGAAAGTAGTCTCAAGTCAGCACATTTTTAAAATTTAATGCCTGCTTATACTGTACCTGCAATATATCTGACGATGTGTTTGACAGCTTTCCAGTGCTCAATTGTTAGAGAGTGCATGTATTGAGAGACCTTGTTCACAGAGAAAGCAAGATCTGGTCTTGAAATAGTCAAATACTGAAGTGATCCAACAATCTCTCTATACAATTTAGGATCCTGAAAATGCTCAGCACCATTTGATGTAAGCTTCAAGGCTGAGACCATAGGGGTAGGTATTGAATTTGTAGTGTCCATTTTGGCCTTTTGTAACAAATCTCGAGCATACTTTTGTTGAGAAACTAGAATGAATCCATTTGTTAAATAGGAGAATTCTAACCCAAGAAAATAACTGAGTTTTCCAAGATTTTTAAGCAGAAAGATTTTATTGAGATCAGAGATAAATTTGTCTATTTCACCAGCGTCACTTCCAGTGACAACAATATCATCTACATAGGCTAAGAGAAAGGTGGTAGATGTATTAGTGTGTTTAACAAACAATGAAATATCACTTTTGGTTCTAGTGAAACCAAACTGTAATAACGTAGCAGTCAATGTATTGAACCAAGCTCTTGGAGGTTGCTTTAATCTATAGATTACTTTGTTCAACTTACAAACCTGTGATGCATTCCCAAATTGGTAACTTGTTGGTGGAGACATGTATACCTCTTCTTCAAGAATATCATTCAGAAAGGCATTATCAAAATCAAATTGTCGTAGTGTCCATCCACGTGATAGAGCTATAGTAATTACAATTCTCACAGTAGTAGGTCTCACAATTGGACTGTATATTTGGCTGTAATCGATGCCTTCAACCTGCAAAAAATCCTTCGCAACTAACCTGGCTTTGTACTTGATGATGTTGCCTAATGGATCTCTTTTTATAGCAAATACCTATTTAGAATCAATAACAGTTTTATGCTTTGGTGGTTCAACTAAATTCCAGGTGTTACATTTTACTAAAGCCTGGTGGTGCACGGAATTGTGATCATCAACAATGGCACCAATGACTTGGTGCTCTCAAACGTAAATCACACTTTATCACAACTTCACACAACTAACCAGCAAGTGCACTGGGTCGTCCAAGTAATAAACCTTACGTGAGTAAGGGTCGATCCCACGGAGATTGTCGGCTTGAAGCAAGCTATGGTCACCTTGTAAATCTCAGTCAGGCAGATTCAAATGGGTATAGAAAATTGATAATTAAAACATAATTAAAATATAAACTAGGATAGAGATACTTATGTAATTCATTGGTGAAAATTTCAGATAAGCGTATAGAGATACTTTCGTTCCTCCTGAATCTCTGCTTTCCTGCTGTCTTCATCCAATCATTCCTACTCCTTTCCATGGCAAGCTGTATGTTGGGCATCACCATTGTCAATGGCTACATCCCGTCCTCTCTGTGAAAATGGTCTAATGCGCTGTCACTGCATGGCTAATCATCTGTCGGTTCTCGATCATACTGGAATAAGATTTACTATCCTTTTGCGTCTGTCACTACGCCCAGCACTTGCGAGTTTGAAGCTCGTCACAGCCATCCCTTTCCAGATCCTACTTGGAATACCATAGACAAGGTTTAGACTTTCCGAATCTCAGGAATGGTCATCCATGGGTTCTAACTTATACCACGAAGATTCTAATATCTCGGATTCGGTCCCCTATATTCAGTGATGGACCCAGAAGAATTTTATAGTGGGGGCAAAAATATAATAAAATTTAGGTATATATATTGCCTTCCCACAATACCCAATAAGTGAAGAGCTAATTCGTCATTAATTTAAGTTCTATTTAAGAGTCTGGCCAATAAGTTGTTGCACGTACGAGACAGAATTCAAACTCCCAACACTTACTTAAGTGAATGACTAAGCTGTTTATTAGATCAACCCAAATTGGTTTAGGAAGTGGTTGTCAGGCACGCGTTCATAGGTGAGAATGGTGATGAGCGTCACATAATCATCACATTCATCATGTTCTTGGGTGCGAATGAATATCTTAGAATAGGAATAAGCTTGAATTGAATAGAAAAACAATAGTACTTCGCATTAATTCATAAGGAACAGCAGAGCTCCACACCTTAATCTATGGTATGTAGAAACTCTACCGTTGAAAATACATAAGAACAAGGTCCAGGCATGGCCGAATGGCCAGCCTCCCAAAATGGCATATGAATTCGAAAATAGGGAAAAAGACTTCCAATACAATAGTAAAAAGTTCTACTTATACTAAACTAGTTACTAAGGTTACAGAAATAAGTAATTGATGCAGAAAATTACTTCCGGGCCCACTTGGTGTGTGCTTGGGCTGAGCATTGAAGCTTTCACGTGCAGAAGTCTTCCTTGGAGTTAAACGCCAGTTTGTAACCTGTTTCTGGCGTTTAACTCTGCTTTGCAACCTGTTTCTGGCGTTTAACTCTGCTTTGCAACCTGTTTCTGGCGTTTAACTCCAGAATAGAGTAGAGAGCTGGCGTTGAACGCCAATTTGCGTCATCTAAACTCGGGCAAAGTATGGACTATTATATATTGCTGGAAAGCTCTGGATGTCTACTTTCCAACGCAATTGAGAGCGCGCTATTTGGAGTTCTGTAACTCCAGAAAATTCACTTTGAGTGCAGGGAGGTCAGAATCCAACAGCATCTGCAGTCCTTCTTCAACCTCTGAATCTAATTTTTGCTCAAGTCCCTCAATTTCAGCCAGAAATTACCTGAAATCACAGAAAAACACACAAACTCATAGTAAAGTCCAGAAATGTAAATTTTATTTAAAAACTAATAAAAATATACTAAAAATTAACTAAATCATACTAAAAACTATGTAAAAATAATGCCAAAAAGCGTATAAATTATCCACTCATCACAATACCAAACTTAAATTGTTGCTTGTCCCCAAGCAACTGAAAATCAAATAGGATAAAAAGAAGAAAATATACTATAAATCCCAAAATATCAGTGAAACTTAGCTCCAATCAGATGAGCGGGACTAGTAGCTTTTTGCCTCTTGAATAGTTTTGGCATCTCACTTTATCCATTGAAGTTCAGAATGATTGGCATCTATAGGAATTTAGAATTTAGATAGTGTTATTGATTCTCCTAGTTCAATATGTTGATTCTTGAACACAGTTACTTTATGAGTCTTGGCCGTGGCCCTAAGCACTTTGTTTTTCAGTATTACCACCGGATACATAAATGCCACAGACACATAACTGGGTGAACCTTTTCAGATTGTGACTCAGCTTTGCTAAAGTCCCCAAGTAGAGGTGTCCAGGGTTCTTAAGCACACTCTTCTTTTGCTTTGGACCTCGACTTTAACCGCTCAGTCTCAAATTTTCACTTGACACCTTCACGCCACAAGCACATGGTTAGGGACAGCTTGGTTTAGCCGCTTAGGCCAGGATTTTATTCCTTTAGGCCCTCCTATCCACTGATGCTCAAAGCCTTGGATCCTTTTTTATTACCCTTGCCTTTTGGTTTTAAGGGCTATTGGCTTTTTGCTCTTGCCTTTTGGTTTAAAGAGCTTTTGGCTTTTTCTGCTTGCTTTCTCTTTCTCTTTCTCTTTTTTTTTCGCCATTTTTCTTTTCTCTTCTCTATTCACTGCTTTTTCTTGCTTCAAGAATCAATTTTTATGATTTTTCAGATTATCAATAACATTTCTCCTTTTCATCATTCTTTCAAGAGCCAACATATTTAACATTCATGAACCACAATTTCAAAAGACATATGCATTGTTCAAGCATTCATTCAGAAAGCAAAAAGTATTGTCACCACATCAAAATAATTAAACTAGTTTCAAGGATGAATTTGAAACCATGTACTTCTTGTTCTTTTGTAATTAAAACATTTTTCATTTAAGAGAGGTGATGGATTCATAGGACATTCATAGCTTTAAGACATAGACACTTTAACACTAATGATCATGTAATAAAGACACAAACATAAATAAAGTATAGGGCTCAAAAACCGAAAAACAGAAAAATAAGAACAAGGAGATTAAGGAACGGGTCCACCTTAGTGAGGGTGACGTCTTCCTCTTCTTGAAGAACCAATGGTGCTCTTGAGCTCCTCTATGTCTCTTTCTTGTCTTTGTTGCTTCATCCCTAGTGATTTTGGTGCTCCTATCCTTAGTTGTCCCATGTTGGAACTTAATTCTCCTAGGGATGTGTTGATTTGCTCCCAATAGTTCTGTGGAGAAAAGTGTATCCCTTGAGGCATCTCAGGGATTTCATGGTGAGAAATTTTCTCATGCTCTTGTTGAGGTCCATGATCTCTTGTTTGCTCCATCCTTTTCTTAGTGATGGACTTGTCCTCTTCAATGAGGATGTCTCTAGGCTTAGGTGCCATAAATGGTTATGGAAAAACAAAAAGCAATGCTTTTACCACACCAAACTTAGAAGGTTTGCTCGTCCTCGAGCAAAAGAAGAAAGAAGTGAGTAGAAAAAGAAGAAAATAGAGGAGATGGAGGTGTGTGAATAGTTTGGTCAAGGGGGTTTTAGGTGGTTATGATGTGTGAAAAGGAAGGAGTGATGGTTTGAATTTGAGTGGGTGGGTGTAGGTGGGTTGTATGATGGTTTTGGAGGAGTAATAGAGGTGATTGAGGTGATTGATTTTGGGGAAGAGTGTTATGAGAAGGTGTGAGGAGGAGAGAAGAAGAGGTGTGGTAGGTGGGGATCCTGTAGGGTCCACAGATCCAATGGGGCAAGGACTTAACATCCCTGCTCTAATTAGGCGTGTAAAATGCCCTTGCTGTGCAATCCTGGCATTTAACACCAGACTGCTGCCTGTTTTGGCGTTAATGGAAATGTGTGAGGGGGAGAGGAGAAAAGGTGTGGTAGGTGGGGATCCTGTGGGGTCCACAGATCTAGTGGGGTCAAGGACTTAGCATCCCTGCTCCAATTAGGCGTGTAAAACGCCCTCAGAGTGCATGTCTGGTGTTAAACGCCAGCTTGCTGCTTGTTTCTGGCGTTTAACGCCACTTCCATGCTCTGTTCTGGCGTTAAACGCCAGTCTGGTGCTTGTTTCTGGCGTTAAACGCCAGTAAGTTCTTCCTCCAGGGTGAGCTGTTTCTTCTGCTATTTTTCATTCTGTTTTTGATTTTTCAGTAGTTTTTGTGACTTCACATGATCATCAACCTAAAAAAAATAAAATAAAATAAAATAGATATAATTAAATAACATTGGGTTGCCTCCCAACAAGCGCTTCTTTAATGTCAATAGCTTGACAGTGAGCTCTCATGGAGCCTTACAGATGTTCAGAGCATTGTTGGAACCTCCCAACACCAAACTTAGAGTTTGACTGTGGGGGCTTTGGTTGACTCTGCAGTGAGAGAAGCTTTTCATGCTTCCTCTCCATGGTTACAGAAGGAGAACCTTGAGTTTTAAACACAAGGTAGTCCTCATTCAGTTGAAGGACCAACTCTCCTCTGTCCACATTAATCACAGCTCTTGCTGTGGCTAGGAAGGGTCTTCCAAGGATGATGGATTCATCCTCATCCTTCCCAGTATCTAGGATTATGAAATCAGCAGGGATGTAAAGGCCTTTAACCTTTACTAACACGTCCTCTACTTGTCCATAAGCCTGTTTTCTTGAGTTGTCTGCCATTTCTAAAGAGATTCTGCAGCTTGCACCTCAAAAATCCTAAGTTTCTTCATTACAGAGAGTGGCATTAAGTTTATTCCTGACCCCAGGTCACACAGAGCCTTCTCAAAGGTCATGGTGGTTATGTTACAGGGTATTAAGAATTTACCAGGATCCTGTTTCTTTTGAGGTAGAGTTTGCTGAACCAAGGTATTTAGTTCCTTGATGAGCAATGGAGGTTCATCCTCTCAAGTCTCATTACTAAATAATTTGGCATTCAGCTTCATGATTGCTCCTAAATATTGAGCAACTTGCTCTTTAGCAATGTCTTCATCTTCTTCAGAAGATGAATAGTCATCAGAGCTCATGAATGGTAAAAAGAGGTTCAATGGAATCTCTATGGTCTCTAGATGAGCCTCAGATTCCTTTGGTTCCTCAAAGGAAAACTCCTTATTGGTCACTGAGCGTCCCAGGAGGTCTTCCTCACTAGGATTCACGCCCTCCTCCTCCTCTTTGGGTTCGGCCATACCAAGCAAGGTAATGGCCTTGCACTCTCTTTTTGGATTCTCTTCTGTATTGCTTGGGAGAGTACTAGGAGGGGTTTTAGTGACTTTTTTACTCAGCTGGCCCACTTGTGCCTCCAAATTTCTAATGGAGGACCTTGTTTCATTCATGAAACTTAGAGTGGCCTTAGATTGATCAGAGACTATATTTGCTAAGCTAGATGGATTTTGCTCAGAATTCCCTGTCTGTTGCTGAGTGGATGATGGAAAAGGTTTGCTATTGCTAAACCTGTTTCTTCCACCATTGTTAAAGCCTTTTTGAGGCTTTTGTTGATCTTTCCATGAGAAATTTGGATGATTTCTCCATGAGGGATTATAGGTATTTTCACAGGGTTCCCCCATGTAATTCACCTCTGCTATTGTAGGATTCTCAGGATCATAAGCTTCTTCTTCAGAAGATGCCTCTTGAGTACTGTTGGATGCAGCTTGCATTCCATTCAGACTCTGAGAAATCATATTGACTTGCTGAGTCAATATTTTGTTCTGAGCCAATATGGCATTCAGAGTATCAATTTCAAGAACTCCCTTCCTCTGAGGCGTCCCATTACTCACAGGATTCCTTTCAGAAGTGTACATGAACTGGTTATTAGCAACCATGTCAATGAGTTCCTGAGCTTCTGCAGGTATTTTCTTTAGGTGAATGGATCCACCTGCAGAATGGTCCAGTGACATCTTAGATAATTCAGACAGACCATCATAGAATATATCCAGGATGGTCCATTCTGAAAGCATGTCAGAAGCACACTTTTTGGTCAGTTCCTTATATCTCTCCCAAGCTTCATAGAGGGATTCACCTTCTTTCTGTTTGAAGGTTTGAACATCCACTCTAAGCTTGCTAAGCTTTTGAGGAGGAAAGAACTTGGCTAAGAAAGTCGTGACCAGCTTATCCCAAGAGTTCAGGCTATCTTTAGGTTGAGAGTCCAACCATACTCTAGCTCTGTCTCTTACAACAAACGGGAAAAGCATAAGCCTGTAGACCTTGGGATCAACCCCATTGGTCTTAACAGTATCACAGATCTGCAAGAATTCAGTTAAGAACTGAAAAGGATCTTCAGATGGAAGTCCATGAAACTTGCAGTTCTGTTGCATCAGAGAAACTAATTGAGGTTTTAACTCAAAATTGTTTGCTCCAATGGCAGGGATTGAGATGCTTCTTCCATGTAAATTGGAATTTGGTGCAGTAAAGTCACCAAGCATCTTCCTTGTATTGTTATTATTTTTGGCCATGTCTCCTTTTTCGAAAAATTCTGTCAGATTTTCTCCAGAGAGTTGTGCTTTGGCTTCCCTTAGCTTCCTCTTCAGAGTCCTTTCAGGTTCAGGATTAGCTTCAACAAGAATGTTCTTATCCTTGTTCCTGCTCATATGAAAAAGAAGAAAACAAAAAAGAAAATATGGAATCCTCTATGTCACAGTATAGAGATTCCTCTATGTGAGTAGAAGAAGATAAGAATAGAAGAAGGAAAAGATAAGAATCCAAACACAAGGGAGAGGAGTGGGTTCGAATTCTTAGATGAAGAGGAGTGTTAGCAAATAAATAAATAATTAGAAAGAGATGAGGGGGAGAGAATTTCGAAAATTAAATAAAATAAAATAAAAATATTTTTGTTTTTTTTTTAAAAATTAAAGTTACAATTCGAAAATTTTAAAATGAAGTTAAATTAAAATTAAATCAAATTAAAATTTAAAACAAATAGTTAATTAAAAAGGAATTTTGAAAAAGAGGAAGATGATTGTCGAAAATTAGAGAGAGAATTAGTTAGGTAGTTTTGAAAAGGATATGATTGAAACAAAAAGATAGGATTAGTTTGAAAAAGATTTGAAAATCAATTTTAAAAAGATAAGAGTTTAGAAAAGATTTTGAAATTGATTTTGAAAAAGAAATTTAAAAAAGATTTGATTTTGAAAATTAAAGTTGATTACTTGACTAACAAGAAACAAAAAGATATGATTTAAAATTTAAAGATTGAACCTTTCTTAATAGGCAAGTAACAAACTTAAAATTTTTGAATCAATCACATTAATTGTTAGTAAAGATTTTGAAATTATGAAACAAGATAAGAAAAAGATTTTTGAAAATCAATTTGAAATTTTCGAAAATATGAAAGAAAAAAATGGAAAAGATTTGATTTTTGAAAAAAAATTGAAAAAGATAGAATTTTTAAATTAAAAATTTGATTTGACTCATAAGAAACAACTAAGTTTTAAAATTTTTGAAAAAGTCAACTCAAATTTTCGAAAATTTATGAGAGAAAAAGGGAAAGATTTTTTTGATTTTTGAATTTTTAATGAAGAAAGAGAAAAACAACAAAAAGACTCAATGCATGAAAATTTTGTATCAAAACAAAGGAAACATGCAAGAACACTTTGAATGTCAAGATGAACACCAAGAACACTTTAAAGATCAAGATGAACATCAAGACTTATTTTTGAAAATTTTTAAGAAAAGAAAAACATGCAAGACAAGACACCAAACTTAGAAATTTTCAATGTTAAGACATTAATAATTCAAAAATGCATATGAGAAACAAGAAAAGACACAAAACAAGAATTTTTAAAGATCAAACAAGAAGACTTACCAAGAACAACTTGAAGATCATGAAGAATGCAATGCATGGATTTTTGAAAAATGCAAGAAAGAGATAAACATGCAATTGACACCAAACTTAAAAATTGACTCTAGACTCAAATAAGAAACATCAAATTTTTTGTTTTTATGATTTTATTAAAATTTTTGGTATTTTTCGAAAATTATTTGGAAAAAGCAAAATAAGGATTTCAAAATTTTTAATAGGAATTCCAGGAATCTTGCAATGTTAGTCTAAAGCTCTGGTCCAGGAATTAGACATGGCTTACTAGCCAGCCAAGCTTTCAGTGAAAGCTCCGGTCCAAAACACTAGACATGGCCAATGGCCAGCCAAGCTTTAGCATACAAATCAGGCATACAACAGCTGATACTTCATCCAACTTCATTCTATGCTGATAAGTGGAAGCCCTAGTCCAAATGAATTAGACATGGCTTTACAGCCAGCCAGGCTTCAACATGCTTCATGAAACTTTAGAATTCATTCTTAAAAATTCTGAAGAACATAGAATAATTTATATTTTTTTTTGAAAATTTTTCGAAAAATAAAAAGAATAGAAACAAAAACTTAAAATTAAAATAAAATTACCTAATCTGAGCAACAAGATGAACCGTCAGTTGTCCAAACTTGAACAATCCCCGGCAACGGCGCCAAAAACTTGGTGCACGAAATTGTGATCATCAACAATGGTGCCAATGACTTGGTGCTCTCAAACATGAATAACACTTTGTCACAATTTCGCACAACTAACCAGCAAGTGCACTGGGTCATCCAAGTAATAAACCTTACGTGAGTAAGGGTCGATCCCACGGAGATTGTCGGCTTGAAGCAAGCTATGGTCACCTTGTAAATCTCAGTCAGGCGGATTCAAATGGGTATAGAGAATTGATAATTAAAACATAATTAAAATATAAACTAGGATAGAGATACTTATGTAATTCATTGGTGAGAATTTCAGATAAGCGTATAGAGATGCTTTCGTTCCTCCTGAACCTCTGCTTTCTTGTTGTCTTCATCCAATCATTCCTACTCCTTTCCATGGCAAGCTGTATGTTGGGCATCACCGTTGTCAATGGCTACATCCCGTCCTCTCTATGAAAATGGTCCAATGCGCTGTCACTTCATGGCTAATCATCTGTCGATTCTCGATCATACTGGAATAGGATTTACTATCCTTTTGTGTCTGTCACTACGCCCAGCACTCGCGAGTTTGAAGCTCGTCACAGCCATTCCTTCCCAGATCCTACTCGAAATACCACAGACAAGGTTTAGACTTTTCGGATCTCAGGAATGGTCGTCCATGGGTTCTAACTTATACCACGAAGATTCTAATATCTCGGACTCGGTCCCCTGTATTAGATACCTAAGAGATACTCATTCTATCTCATCTTCATGTAGAACTGAAGTGGTTGTCAGGCACGCGTTCATAGGTGAGAATGGTGATGAGCGTCACATAATCATCACATTCATCATGTTCTTGGGTGCGAATGAATATCTTAGAATAGGAATAAGCTTGAATTGAATAGAAAAACAATAGTACTTCGCATTAATTCATGAGGAACAGCAGAGCTCCACACCTTAATCTATGGTGTGTAGAAACTCTACCGTTGAAAATACATAAGAACAAGGTCCAGGCATGGCCGAATGGCCAGCCTCCCAAAATGGCATATGAATTCGAAAATAGGGAAAAAGACTTCCAATACAATAGTAAAAAGTTCTACTTATACTAAACTAGTTACTAGGGTTACAGAAATAAGTAATTGATGCAGAAAATTACTTCCGGGCCCACTTGGTGTGGGCTTGGGCTTAGCATTGAAGCTTTCACGTGCAGAGGTCTTCCTTGGAGTTAAACGCCAGTTTGTAACCTGTTTCTGGCGTTTAACTCTGCTTTGCAACCTGTTTCTGGCGTTTAACTCCAGAATAGGGCAGAGATCTGGCATTGAATGCCAGTTTGCGTCATTTAAACTCGAGCAAAGTATAAACTATTATATATTGCTGGAAAGCCCTAGATGTCTACTTTCTAACGCAATTGAGAGTGCGCCATGAACGTGTGCCTGACAACCACTTCCGTTCTACCTTAGATTGAATGAGTGTCTCTTAGATCTCTTAATCGGAATCTTCGTGGTGTAAGCTAGAATGATGGCGGCATTCAAGAGAGTCCGGAAAGTCTAAACCTTGTCTGTGGTATTCCGAGTAGGATTCAATGATTGAATGACTGTGACGAGCTTCTAACTCGCGATTGCTGGGCGTAGTGACAGACGCAAAAGGAGGGTGAATCCTATTCTAGCATGATCGGGAACCTCAGATGATTAGCCGTGCCGTGACAGGGCATCTTGGACCATTTTCACAAGAGGAGGGGATGTAGCCACTGACAACAGTGATGCCCTTGCATAAAGCCAGCCATAGAAAGGAGTAAGACTGATTGTATGAAGATAGCAGGAAAGCGGAGGTTCAGAGGAACGATTGCATCTCCATACGCTTATCTGAAATTCTCACCAATGATTTACATAAGTATTTCTATCCTTCTTTTATTACTACATTTCAAAAACTACATAACTATTTTATATCTGCCTGTCTGAGATTTACAAGGTGACCATAGCTTGCTTCATACCAACAATCTCCGTGGGATTCGACCCTTACTCACGTAAGGTATTACTTGGATGACCCAGTGCACTTGCTGGTTAGTTATGCGAAGTTGTAAAGATATGTTTAGACCATGGTTCTGTGCATCCGTTTTTGGTGCCATCGCCAGGGAATCAATTTCGAACAATAATTCACAACCTGAGTAACAATTTCGCATACCAGTGGGGTGTCTCCCACCTAGCACTTTTAGTTAAAGTCCTTAAGTTGGACATTTGATGAGCTCCTTGTCATAGTGGCTTGTGCTTGAACTCATCTTGAAACTTTCACAAACGCTTGGACTTCCAATGAGCTTCAACATCTTCAGATAAATTCACTAAGCCTTGATAAAGTTCTCCACAAGCTTTGAGCTCCCAAAGTCGATCCTCTTGTATGCCCGGATCCCAAATCTTGTTTCTACACCCGTCTGTAAGTTGATCATCATGATTCCATCCGGGTGGTTTAGCCTTGGAATTCTCGTGTAAGCACCCATACATCCTCCTGGACCCATTCACTTTGGTTCTATACCAACCATTGTTATCAAACCTTGAGCGTGCAACCATCATGAACCTAGAGTGATGTTTCCAACCACTACACAATTCTCCCTTACTCTTCAATCCGCAAAGAGATCTAAGTTGACCATCTGTTTCAAGCGACCCATATTCAAGTGGAATTAGAAAGCCTAGAGATAAGAGATTTATCCACTTTAATGGTGTAAAGGATGATGGTGACTTAGGAAGGGTGACCTCCCCACACTTTGACAAAGCAAGGTCCACTCCCGTGTGCTCCACTTTGATGATCTCCACCTCTTGACAAGCTTTTTCAACATTAACCTCGTCTTCAAGTTCAATGGGAGTGGATTCAATTGTGAATAGAAATTCATTGATTCCTGAATCTATCTCTTGATCAACCTCCTCCAAGTTTTCAACCATGACATGCCTTAGAGGTTGTACACCCTCCTCAACATCAAATTCAAACGTCTTGGAAGGAGGCTCTATGACTTGAGTTTCCCATGGAGGTTCTGCATCTCCTAAGTCCTCAACCACTTCCTCTTCTTCAATAATTTCGGCGTTCTCCACTTTCTCTAGTATAAAATCCAGCCCCTCCTCGATGACTTTCACCTCTTGACAACTTTCATCAAGGGTCTCTCCTACCTCTACTTTTCGGGCCTCCTCTTGCTTCTCTTGAAGTATGTATGCGTGAACCCGATCCATTACGTCCCTAAGACGATCCCTTCTCTCTTGTTCCATGTCAATAGCGTAATTGGGATCATGTTGCTCTTGGATTGTTGGATATGGGTGAAAAGTAAGTGCACCAGAGCTTGAGGGATGAGTATTGGGGGTAAAGGATGGATACATACGGGATATAAGAGCTTGGAGAGTAGAAGTGAGACCGGTGAAAGTAGAAATGAGTGTGGTTTGAAGCTCCTGTTGCCCTTGACGAATAACACTAAAGGTATCATCTATGGGAGCTTGGGGTAGATAGGAGGGTTTATTTGTTGGGAGAGAGGGCTCATAATGGGAAGGTGGTTCTTCTTGGGAAGGATATGAAGATGGTGAATATTGAGGTGGTGGTTCTTAGGGGTAATTATGTTGGAATTGGGGTGGGTTTATGTATGGTTCATATGGTTCATATGGTGGTTGGTTAGGTGGATATGGACTGGGGTCATATGGAGGCGAATGGTGGAAAGGGGCTTGTGAGTATGGGGGTTCAAAGCTATGTTGAGGAGGGGGTTCATAGGCATATGGTGGGGCTTGTTGGTAACTACAAGGGGGTCCACCATATCCATCGTCTTGGTACGCACCTTGGAATGGCTCTTGCTCGTAGTAAGTTGGAGGGGGTTGTTGCCAAGAGGGTTGATCAAATCCTTGTGGCTCCTCCCATCTTTGATGGTCCCATCCTTGATGCAAGCTTTCATTGTAATCTCCTCTTCCTACAACATGATTGTAACCAAACTCATAGCCAAAGGGGTGAGAATTCATAGTATCAAGAGAAAATAAAAATAAAAACTAATAAGGAAAAATGAAACTAAACTCCTAGAACTAGAAACAACTAACAAAAAAATGAAAAAGCAAAATTATTCACAATATTCACAATAACCAATAATAAGGCACGCGTTTGCAACTCCCCGGTAACGACGCCATTTTGATGAGCGGATTTTTGACGGCTTAGAATTCCTCAATGAATTCTCGTTACAAGTATAGTTTCTAAACTAACAAATAATCCTTTCATGCAAAAATTTGTTTGTCACAAGTAACAAACCCCAATAAAAATAATAACCGAAGTATTCAAACCTCGGGTCGTCTCTCAAGGAATTGCAGGAAAGTATGTTACTATTGGTTACGGGATGGTATATTTTTGGGTTTTTAAATGTTGAACAAGGAATGTAAATGATAAGAAAATAAACTAATAATTATGAAAAGTCCTAGCAAGGATTGATAATTAGAAGTCCTATCCTCATTATCATCATCAATTGTGACAAGAATCGTCCATTGTTCCACTTAGTCAACCTCTAACTATGAAGGAAAGTCAAGTGGAAATAATCAATTTGATTCCTCAAGTCCTAGTCAACTCCTAAGGAAAGACTAGCTTTAGTGGAATTCAAATCAACTAGCAACTTTTAATTGCTAATCAACAAAAGAGTTTGATAACTCAAGAGTCTCCAATTACTCAATCCAAGCTAAGAACATAAAAAGCTAACTTAAAATCCAACCAAACATTTTATCAAACACTTGGAAGGCGCAAAATAAAAGCATAGAAAAGCAATAAGAGAATGTAAAATCTAAAATCAATAATTGCAAAATCAATGATAACAAATAAAGGAAGAAGCAATAAACATGAAATACCTCAAATTGCATTAAATAGAAAATCAAATCTAACATGAGAATTCATAAACTAAATTGGCAACATAAAGTAATCAATAAGGGAAATAAATAAACTAGAATGCTAAGACAAAAAAAAGTAGAAAAGAAACTAAATTAAACTAAGATAGAAATCTAAAATTAAGAAAAATTAAAACTAAGAACCCTAAAATCTAGAGTGAGGAAGAGAGCCTCTCTCTTTAGAAACTACATCTAAAACCTAATTTTTGTGAATGAAAGTTGTTTTCATGATTCCCCCACTCTGCAGCTTCTATTCTGTGTTTTCGGGTTTGGAACTAAGCCAAAAAGAGCCCAGAAATCGCCCTCAGCATTTTTTGATACGTGCAGCACGTGGCTCTGTCACGCGTACGCGTCGCTGAACTTTTGCAAGGTCATGCATACGCGTGATGCACGCGTGCGCATCGCTTAACTGCATGGCAACTATGGCAAACTGCATATCATTTTGAAACCCCAGATGTTAGCTTTCCAACGCAACTGGAACTGCCTCATTTGGACCTCTGTAGCTCAAGTTATGATCTATATAGTACGAATAGGTCAGGCTTGATAGTTTAGCAATTCCTTCAATTTCTTGTATTCCTTCCACTTTTGCATGCTTCCTTTCCATTCTCTAAGCCATTCCTGCCCTATAAATCCTGAAAATACTTAACAAACATATCACGGCATCGAATGGTAATAAGAGAGGATTAAAATTAGCAAATTTAAGGCCAAAGAAGCATGTTTTCAATCATAGCACAAAATTAGGAAGGAAAATGTAAAACATGCGAATTATATGAATACGTGTGAGTTTAGTGGATAAAATCCACTCAATTAAGTATAAAATGTACCACGAAATAGTGGTGCATCAAAGTCCCTAAAAATCTTAAGTGGCAACCAAAAAGAAAGAAACAGAAGAAGGTCTGTTTGAAATTTGCACTAGTTAATCAAGATGGGAACAACACTGAATCTGTTTCTCCAGATGCTGATCTTGCACCAGTGTCTACTCCTCCAATTTAGGTTCAATAGTTTATAAATTAATTTTTAGTCAGTTTTTATTCTTGTAATTCTAGGTTAAGGGTGACTAGAACCTATTTCATGGTTTAGGTTGGAACCTCTGGTTTGACTCACAACAACCCCAAGGCTCAGAAGCCTACTTCAGATGAAATTAGGGTAAGATATAGATGCTTATGTTGTGAAATGTGATTGGTACTTAATAGTTGTTCATATTTTTTGCATCTTGGTTTTTGGCACTAAATCAGGCTAAGGCTAAAAAGAATAAGAAAAAGATGCCAAAGAGACCACATATCCCATAAGATGAATAGGAGAAAATTTCAATCATTCAATTTGCTCCTCTAATGGTAAATTCTCTTTTCCACTCATTTTGGCCTACTACATTATTGTGAAACTTATTTTAGAGGAACTAATTAACTCTTGTGCATGTTATTGCATAGTAATCTCAAAATGAACTTGCACCATCAGTCTAGCCAACTCCTGGATTCAGGCCTAAGCAGAGGACTTTTAGGCCATCGGCTCCTCTGAATCTACGACCATCAAACGTTCATGGACTTACTCAGCCTGTACCAACTCAGATTCAATCACCTGTAACAATTAGGCCTGTCTCAACTGAGACTCCATCGAGCCAGCTTACCACTGCACCAAAAAATTCTGAGGCCATCTCCAAAAAAACAATGATTACAGTAAGTGGAGGAACTTTCTCAAGATTATTCAAGTTCATTCCAACACCAAATTCTAGGCCACTTAGGTAAATTTAGTTATTTAGGATGGTTATCTCATAAATCAAGGACTTTAATTATATGTTTTTAACTGTTTGTGTTTTCTTGTTGTTACTCTTGAATTTGAAAAACTGGTATTTAACTAAGGCATGATTTGTAATACATTTTGGACAAGGCCTCACATAGTTTGTGAGTTACATTTTGAAAACTTTGTCATTATGAAATGATAATATCTTATCTTAGTGTAAATGTGTCATATTATTATATTTTCTACTACTTCAATCCTTAATTCTGTCAATCAATAATACAGAAGTAATCAAATATGAAAAACAGGGATAACCTAATAGATTTTTTCTATTAATCCAGGATCATAGTTTATTACAATTTTATAGTCAAATCTTTTCTTGTACTCTCAAATTGTACCACTTACAAAACATTAAAATTACACTAACAAAAGCATACTAATATGTGCATTAGTAATTAAAATAAATTCTTTTGCTATTATAATGCCTAACAAAAGTAACTCAAACACTTTTTACATTTAAGAGCACTGCTATAATTATCAACATTTTTGCATTCAACCATCTTCATTTCTATCATTCTTCCATCTTTTTTATTGGGTCTGCAACTCTATATTGTGTGGCCACTTTATCAATACCAAAAGAGGCAATATACTCATCTAGTCAAACAAAGTATTTACAATATGGTGTGTTATTCTATAGCAAAGTTGCCTATTGTTAAACTACAAAAATCACCAATTAACTCAAAAAATCTAAACAACTAAAACATAAAAATTACCTTAAAATAAGAACAAAAAAAAGCTTCCTTAGATTATGTGAAATGCCATATTCGAATAAGATGGCGTACATTTTACAATTGTACATTGGAGAAACAAATTTCTTTTTTCTCCTCCTC
>NC_029786.2:15590168-15590858 GCF_000816755.2 Arachis ipaensis
TGCTTCCACCAGTACTTATCCGAGTGCTCCAACTCTCCTCAAACCCACCATATCTTTTCTCGCGACTACATAAAAAATCAGTATTTGCAGTACCCATATCCACTGTTGCGGAGTCTTTTCACATAGATTGAGGATGAAAATTCTACTCTTTCAATCATTTGAAGAAGGGCTTTTATGAGTGTCAAACGACGACGTTTGAGTTGCAAAGAGGGGGTTTTTAGTCCCTGCAACTATTGACATGTGGTACTTGGCATTGACACATTAAACTCCACTAGACACGTCAGATAGAAAACTCGTTGCTAACCGGTTGCAAGGGTCGATTTGTCCAATTTTGTTGATGGGTGGGGGCCTGATTGAAATTTAAGGATGATTAGGATGCGATATGTCTCACAAAGAAATAGTTAGAGGCCGATAAATATATTTACCCATAAATAAAAAAATAAGATCGATTGCCAAGGTTTTTATTAACTAAAAAGAGAAACGAAACATACTTTATTTTAACATGAAGACAAACAATTTCACAATGAGAATACACATATGTATTTATGTATACATTCTTATATTTTTTAAAAATGTTAATACTTGCCCCACATAACATTTTGTTCATGGATTTGTTCGTGACTTTGAGACTAGGCTATTATAGATGTTATCAGAGTCAATTACTAGGGTAACAAAACAGGCTGAACATGC
>NC_029786.2:15590880-15591313 GCF_000816755.2 Arachis ipaensis
ATAAAAAATTTATATTATAATTTGATTATTTTTTATTTGTATTTAATTTTTTAATTATATTTTTAAATTATTTTTATTATTTTTGTAAAAAAGAAAATTAGGAAGATTTACCCGTTGTTCCACCATAAAACGGAGCATATTAGCATTTTAAGTTTGCTTTATAGCTCGTCCCAATTTTTGGACGAACCTTAGAATGGCCTATTCACTTTGCCACCCGTATTAATGACAGGATCAATGTGCTAACAAAGACGCTGAATCATTAGAAGGTGAAATACAAAGGATCACACTAATTAGGGAGCAAAACAAAACATGCTTTATAAATATAATCTTAATTTTCAAGTCGATATGTAAATACGAGTTCTGCAACCTATAGTGGTATTATCTGGAATTCTCTCAATAATTTTATAGTAGCTTTTTTATTAGAAATATAATA
>NC_029786.2:15591350-15592223 GCF_000816755.2 Arachis ipaensis
ACCCATATTAATTACAAGTTTATTACACATTTAATTATTTATATATTTATATTCTTTTGTTTATTATATACGATATTGTTCGCTTTAGCACACAAGGCCTCACGGTTTTGTCTTTGACGATAGGGATGATAGCTGAAGCCTCTTCACACTCACTCGTCAAAACGCGTCATACTCGGAAGAGGTATCCACACCCTTATAAGGCATGCTTCGTTCCCCTTTCCAACCGATGTGGGACCTTACAATCCACCCCTCTAAGGGAGTCTAGCGTCCTCGCTGGCACATCAATTTGGACTCCGATTCTGATACCATCTGTAACAACTCAAACCATCCGCTAGCACGATATTGTCTGCTTTGGCACACAAAATCTCACGGTTTTGCCATTGACAATAGAAATGATAGCCAAAATCCCTCACACTCATTCGTCAAAACGCGTCATGTTAGAAAAAAATATCCACACCCTTATAAGGCATGCTTCGTTCTCTTCTCCAATCGATATAGACTTTACATTTTAAATATTACTTGCTACTACTATATTACAATACATTATAAATATTAAGTTATTAGCATAATATTTTTTGAGTGTTAATCTGATTGTATTAGTGTGTGGATTGGATCTAATTTGATCCGACAGCCTTGTGAATCAGATCATATTCATAATTTTTTTTATCGAATTGGAATAAATACCGAAAATATACGTATCAGGTCCAATCTATGAACACTTATGCATAAATCTGCCCCTGCTCTTGCGCATGACATTAGAGTCCTCTTAGTTAGGCGTGGCAAACGGGAAAGCCCGCCCTGCCCCACCTAACGACGTGCTGGTGAGTTGATGGATCAAACTCGCCAAATTTCTTTTTTTGTTAAACTATTAAA
>NC_029786.2:15592249-15593734 GCF_000816755.2 Arachis ipaensis
TTCTAAATGCATAAAAAATTATAATTTTTAAATTAACAAATATTAAAGTCCTTATAATTATAAATATGTGATAAACATAATCATAAATCAAGTTTTTTGAAACAAAATAATAAAACTAACATTGTCCAAAGCAAAACAAACATTATCCAAAACATATAATTAAACATCTTCAAGTTTATAATCAATCAAATATAAAACATAATCCAAAATATAACTTAGAACATCTTCAATGATCATCTTCATTCTCTTGCAGATCAATAACATCATAAAAATTTGTAAAAAAACGACTCTGACCAAAAAAATACTTGGTCCGCTGAAAAAGTCTGTCCCGTCGAACCCCATCAAAATTTACAGATTAGGTGGGACGAATTAGACAGACCTTTTAAGTTTAGTAATTTCAAATTTTCAGTCCAACTCATTTTATTTTGACAAATTACGTAAATCAATCTAATAGATTTTGACCCATTTGTCACTTCTAGTCCTAACAAAAGATTGGCGCATTTAGCTTAGTCACACTTATTGGAAGAGCAACAGTTATGTGGATAGGGTGGCTAATGCAAACCACGCACCATCAGGTTTATTTCTTTAGTTAATTTATATTTTATTGTTCCTAATTTTCTTTCGTTAGTTTTAATTTTGAAGTTGATAGAACTATAGAAGGGGTATCTCTACTTTCAGAATAATAGCTATGTGACTTATGTCTAATTTGTTTTTCTTAAATGTCATGTCCAACCGGTTGATATTTAAAAATAAGAGAAAAAAATAAATAAATGTTTAATTTTTTAATTTAAAGACATAAATTTTTTATTAATTAAAAATATAAAAATATTTCTAATTTTTTAAAATATAAGACATTTAAATTTTTCTGTGCAAAATATATAAGAACAAATCGATCTTTGAAGAGATTTAGATGTCTTGCATTTTAGAAATTAACGTTTTTGTATTTTTAATTAGTCGAAAATTTTTTTATCTTTGAGATAAAAAATTAGGGACCTATTCGTTGTTTGCTCTATGTCATGTATGTCATGAAACCACTCATCCTAAAAGCTTAAGCTAATAGGAGAAGGTAACACTAATGGTTATATCTTTAACATTCCCTCTCAAGCAAGAGTGAGAGCCTCTCTTTTTTGGGTTTGTTTAATTTGCTATTTGGGGTTCACCAAAGATCGAACTCTTGACCTTTTGGACATAAAGCTCTGATACCATGTCATGAAACCACTCATCCTAAAAGCTTAAGCTAATAGGAGAATGTAACACTAATGGTTATATCTCTAATCTAACACCCTAAAAATAATGGCACAAAGGATGAATATAAATAAAGTACACCAATATTTGGGGAAATTGTTTAGGCATTGTTTGGAAAGGTTTAGAAATAATTTTTTTAACTTTTAACTTATGAAAAATCACAGCATTAATGTTTGATATAATTTTTAAAATTAACTTGTGATTTTTCAAAAATTATTTAAAATACTTATAGATTATAGA
>NC_029786.2:15593803-15600128 GCF_000816755.2 Arachis ipaensis
TAACTTTAATCCTACATTTTCAGAATATTAATATAAATTAAAAGTACACCGTCATATTTAGAATAATAATTTAAGATTGTTCAAAAGTACATATTTTAAGAAGAATGATATCGATGACAATGTTATAGAATATATTTTTTTTTATTGTTCTAAAAATCGAAACACACCGGTCAATTTAAAGTTAATCGAGAATCGGTCATCTGATTAATTTGATTTAGACAAAAATCAATTGCAAAAAACCGATAAAAAAAATCTACAAAAGCAATAAAAGACCTTAAAAAATTGGTTAAAAATTATTTTAAAAAATCCTTTTTTAAATGAATATATATATTATTTTTTATATCTAATTCATCCCCAATTAAAACTCTTGAACCTTTAAAATCTTTGAACTGTTAATTAATTCGGTTTAATAATCAGTTGAGTTTTTAGAACATTGTATTTTTCTAATAAATACCTGGAAAGTTTATAATGTTTAAATAATCAATTACAAATCCATGAATCACAACTCAACCACTTATGGTAGTCACATGATGATAATATATATCAAGCTATATATAGCATAGGTTTGGGACCAAGTATCATGATCTATCATAAAGAAAAACAAAATACAATTTTTGTTTGTTTAAGTGTGTCCAATGCAATGTAACACATGTTTTAATTGTTACCATATAGAGCAAGCTTTTGATGATGATCACTTAAACAAATGAATAAAAACATTTATGCATTTTTACCCTAGATATGGTGTGGCACCGGCTACAAATACATCCAAAATTTTAATAAACATATAATATGAGATTAAGGGGGAAAAGAAAACAAAATGAAAAGGCTACAAAAAAAAAATGATGAAGCATATAGGATGGTCCCCTTGCTCTACCCAAAGAGCTTGGTAATAATGTGGATTTTTCTTATTAAAATTAAATGTAGGAACAAAAAGATTACACATAACGTTTATCAGAGGATGCACTTATCCGTTGCTTTATTTATGCTTCCATGATTAGGCCGGGACATATATAATAACGGGATAATAATGTCAAAACAAATCTGACCAAATAATCTTTTGAAAAATCCCTTATTAAGTCTTGAAAAAACTTATGAAATTCCTAAAGTTTGACAAAAGTTGATCAAGTTGATATTTTGATAGAATTTCTATTTTGGGAGGTTTCGAAAGTGATTTTCTAAACATTAGAGAAGTTAAAACATTTTCCGAATTTGTAATATTAGTAAATATATGACACTACTATATAATAGCACCCATGTCCCCCTACTCTTACCACTTTCTGTTAGTGCTCTAATTTGATGTTCGAATAAAAAGACATAATACCTACAAGACATAAAAGTGAAGCATATGTGCAAAGTATTGCACGACAAATAACTACAAGACATAATCACAACTATTTGAAAAGATGAAGATGAATGCATTTGTGCATTGGACATCCCAAACCACATCAAAAGAAGGCTCTTCAATCATTCTGGGTTAGGAAAGTCAATTAATTAATACAATTCTGTTTACCCCATCACATGATCAATTGATCATTCAATCTAAGAAAATCAAGATTGACTTGCTTCGGTTGAAAATCTGTTCCGATTAAGGGTTTAAGGTTTAGAATTTGATAAAACTTTTCATAAACTTTTTGTTCAATCTTAAATCAAATTCCCCACAACCACATAGGCAATATCATTAAGAATGACTTAGATTTGAGTATTTAGTTAGCTCAAAACATCGTTTGATTAATATAGCCAATTGATCATATCTAGTGAGAAAATGGCCCTTATTTTTTCTCTCTACTTAGCTAAAGAAATAACAATGAAATACACATGCTGATAAACAGCCAGATATCAAGAAAAGGATGAAGAAATTCAAAGAAACCTAATTCAAAATCACAAGTTTCAATAATCAACATTTGAAAATTCAAAACAGAACCACCAAACATATTGACCCTCAAATCAAGTAAACAAACACTGCAAAAATTGAACCTAAAGTTTATTCTGAGTATGGAAACACTATCCATTATTATTCTTGTTCTTATACATTCTACAGAGCTATACAATGTACACCCTGAGTGCAGAAAAACTAGTTATACAATGTACACTTCTATTCCAATTAAATGGCATCAAGAAAGGGAAAAAAAATTGAAAGAAATTAATGAATACATCTGTATGATCTATTATCTAAAAATACCTTCCTCGCTGCTCCATGGCAAACCTTTAAGAACATCTCTTAAGGCATAGTAGTGGCTATCGCATTTGTGATCAGTTATCAAATTTCCTGAAAGAATTATCTTCTGGAAATGCTCACCAGGTTGCCTCTTGAAGAGTGTGAAGAAATCAGTACCCTTTTTGGACTCCAAGTTCCTCCGCAAATAGTAAACAGAACCAGGTATAAACAATTCCTCAGGTAACACAGGCTTAGTTTCCTTGACTTTCGTGACAGCTGAATTTTCCTTTGCAGATTTTCGGGGTGAAGGCGCCACTTTAGTAACCGGCAACTTCTTAGGACCAGCTGTTGACACAGAATAAAGCAGCGCGTTTAAGTATTATGCAACAAAGGCAATTAGAGAGTGCAAGTAAATATTAAAAAACCAAGAACAATTTTAATGTATAATTTCTTCCTCTTCTTTTTTCATGTGTGATTTTAATGCAATATCTAGTACCAATAACATTTTTTGTTTTAGTTTAATAAGTCAAGTATTCATGTCTAAGCATTCTTCCTTTTCTTCTTGGATATTGCATCCACATAAATTTTCATTGACTATAAGAAGTTGAATTAGTTCTTAACATAATCAATTACATGTTAGGGCGACACACTAGGATGATAGGACATGGAAAACGGATAAAATATAAATTTCAGGGGATTAAAATTGTATTTCCAGAAGAGGTATAAAGGAAGAAACTAAGTAAAATTTTGCCATGGTACATGTCCTAACTCGTTAATAAAACTACCATGACCATTCAAAGAAATGACAACATATTAGGATGAATGTTAATGGTACAAGATTAGTATGGTAATGTGCCACTATTCTTTCTTTTTTCAATTCTGATTTATTTTCAGAGAACGTTGATTATAAATAAAAAAAGCCACCAACAGCACCAAATGCTTTGATGTTATAGGAAAGGCAGATAGGTTTAAGATGTTGGTATCATAAAATGAGAAACAAATAAACAGAGTTTTGAACCAGCACTGAAAAATCTCAATAACCTGAACTTCTGATTCGCCTGAAATTTGCATAGTCAGCAAGTTTGTTAGCTACATCTTGCACCGAGTAGACAACCTGCTTGGCATTTGCAACTAAATCTATGACGCTTCTCCAATCTTCTTTCTCAGCTACACTCATCCTGAAGAAAATGCAATTCAATTAAATCTTTTGTTAGCTAACTTCCAAACAGATATAAAGAGAAAAAGAGAATCTTTCATTAAAACATTTTATTGACCGAAATTACAATTGTTCTGAGTGCCTTCCTTAGTTTCCTGTATGTCCAATTCCTTGAAGGCTATAAACTAAATGTTACTCACCAATCAGTTTGAAGGATTTCATTTCGAAGCCTTGATAAGGCAGCTACACTCAATCTAGGTATAATATCATCCTGTAAGTATCCACAAACAATAAGTCCTGTAAATATCCACTAACAATGAAAACACAACAGATAAAGACGAACAAAACTTGGCAAAAGAATGTGATTCATCAGCAGGAGTTAAACATAATTACTTTTGTGCAGACAAAATATTGTAACAGACACTATAAAATGCAATCACACACCTGCATCACGACTGTCGTAACAAAGCCAGAGCAGCTTTCGGCAAGTTCTTTGGAGACACATGGTGGAGTTCCATATGCAACAGCAGATACAATATCAGGACTAAAACCCAGCTCCTTCGATGATTTTCTGTGGATCATTATTGCTAATAAAGAAGCTATAGCACCTCCTAGAGAATGACCGACAAGTCGTAACCTAAATCCCTGTTAATGAGTTAGTCACACTTTATAGCATGAATAATAATAATAAACTAAGAAATGGAAACCAAAATAGGAACTTAACATCAATCCCACCTGATGTTTCTCCAAACATTTTCTTATGACGTCAATTTCATGATGAAGAAACCAACGAGCAGATTCAGCAGTGCCAAAGTGGGTTGAAAAGCCCTCAAAAGTGACTTCCCCATCACTTGAGGAAAGAATGTCAGTGATAAGGTCATATACAGTTTGTGTGCCACGGATACCTAAAATTACAAGCCTTTTACGAAGATCAACCCCTATATAATAGCTAGGTGTCATTACGCTGGAATTTCTAATGAATTTTATGATATTCCTTTCTCGGAGCATGCTGTTCCTTGCAAGAGCAGCAGGACTATCCTTATAAGCACTTTTAGCCAATTCAAGATAATAAATGAGATCTTGAACCTGAAATTCAATAATATTATCTTAATAAGAATGGATGAGGCAGTGAATCACAATCATTTCTAGCCTTATGTTAACAATAACAGTATAAAAGCATATAAGTATCTTATAATATCACATGATCTTGTATGCACTTCTGCCTCTAAAATACAGTTTCGACTTAACTGTTGATTCTGATGATATCTCAATGCCTTTGATATCATCAAGTGGATGTGCAGAAGCTTGACGAAGATAGATCAGATACAAGCCAATCGTAAGGTCACTCAAACTCCAATCCTGGATTCCAAGCTTGCTTTGTTTAATGCAGGCAATGATTTCCATAAGGGATCGTTTGCTTGGTGGGGGTTTGTTTCCAGTTCCATTTACTGCAATATGTAAAATCAATTCAGCATTGCATTACTTTAATGCAAACTGCAACATTGGATCGTCTTTCCTTCACTCATAAAATGTGTGATCATTTTCATTTTTCAGAACAAATAGTTAAGATATTAAGAAATTATATAACACATAATTTAACTGAGTCATACTTTTTTACAGACAAATCATTTGACTGAAAGATACCAACAATGTTTACGGAATATCTCTCAAAGTTAACATACCTGTTGGCATAGCCCATTTACAAAATTGCACAGCTGGTTCTATAGCCTTTGTGAGCCAAGCTAGCTCCAATTTCCACTTATTATTATCTGGGGGATCTTCGTCATCAGAACTGTCTTTTCTAACTTTGTAACTGTTATCTTCCTTCTTCTTCTTAACTTCAGATTTGAAACAAGTCTTCCGCGCTTGTTTCCCTTCTTTTAGCTTATCTTCTTCTACCTTATCTGATCTTGGCCGTTGTAACTGAAGCTGGTAAAAAACGCTATGCATATAGTTCCAACACGGCTCTTCTTTACTGAAAAGAAGTTTGGCAGAATCTGCACATTGTATGACAAATTAATAAATTAACAGACACAGACAAACGAAGGAAGATATTTCTTGGTATCAGTTCTTCAAGAACATTTTGGTAAGAGTGTAGCACATTACTGCATGAATCCCTTAACCAAACTGACTATGTAAATGAATCAAAGATCATCTTACAAGAATTCGCAAACTATGTCATAGGTGTGGATTAAACTATCATAACTGATGACGTGATACGTTAATATGACAAGATTTCTATAACCTAACATAGAGGAAAAGAAGCAAGATTAAATAAATACATTGACATTTGTATTCACACAATGTAAAAATGACCAAAAATTGCATAATCTAACAAACCACCTAATTTTGAGAATCTAAAATGGTAGAATTCCCCCCGCCCCTGCTCACATTTTGTCTTAACTATGAACATTTCAGCGTTATATAGGTATCTAGTCATAAATCATGTTCACATCACTAAAACATTAAAAATCTGAATCCCTTTGAATCATTCCACTTATGGTTTTTCATTTATCCACCAAATAATTCATCACAAATATCCAAATAATTCATCACAAATATCCAAAAACAATCACAAAAACCTATAATTCCTTCATAGCAACTCTATAATGGAAACAAAGAATGCTGTTCTTGTGCAAACAAAAACAAGTTGTGGCCTATTCCGGAAAACTCTATCACATGCAGCATTGAAGTGAAGAATAGAAATAATTTTTCAAAGAAAAAAAGTGAGATAGAAAAATGAAAAAGAATGAGAAGCAGAAGAAGGAAAAAGAACTAACAGATGTTGCGGAGAAGATTCTTTACGTTCTGGCGATACATTTCTTGAAGAAGATGGAAGATACACAATTGAAGAAACGAATTGATTTAGAAAATCAAGAATCTAAATCAAGAAGAAGAAGAAGAAGAAGGTGGAAATGGGTTCTTGAAGCACCGCCAAATGAAAAAGCGTAGAGTGGAAACCTCTTGAATGAATTGACTGTGAATTAACTAAAATAGTAGGAGGCATTTTTTAA
>NC_029786.2:15600180-15600855 GCF_000816755.2 Arachis ipaensis
TCCATAAAATTAAAAAAAAAATAACTATATAACTTTGATCATAGAATTGATTGATGTGCACCAAATTCTGAGTTAATCCATCAATTAAAAGCACATTAGAAATAAAATGAGTTATATTTATCCACATTATTTATAACAGAAACTTTGGCTTAAACTTTGTTTGTGAACTTTACTGAGCCACTATTTTTGAGTATGAAATAATTGAAGTGTTTGTAATTGACCCGTACGTAAAGGTGACTTGTGCGCCACTTCACACATTGCCTTGTTAGATCTGGATTGTTTATAGAAGCTTTTAAGCAGATGAACTTGAGACAAAGGATTTATTTGAGTACAGTAGGGAGAAACATATTTTAAGTACATCACTTTTAAACTTAATTAGCTGTCTCATCGTATGAATACTGATTTTAGTATTGGAGTGTCCTTGTAGGTGGCTCTATCCGCTGACCCACCAACGATCCAGTTAACCTTGCTTTTCCAGGAGCTTGCGTTCAAGTCCAAGTCTCTCATCCACCCGTTGCTCTCAACCCGCCAACTATCTGATTCACCGTTCCGACGAACAACCGAACAGCTTGAATCCTTATAAGTTATTTCTTAAAATCTGTTTGAGGTTTCTTAAAATTTTCTATTTAAAGTTTCTTAAATAGTTTTTTTTTTTTTAGATTTATCAAAGTTCTA
>NC_029786.2:15601062-15611040 GCF_000816755.2 Arachis ipaensis
ATATAATTAACTATTATAATAAAATATATAAGAGAGAGAATAGTATGAGAGAGAGAAGAGTAGAGAAATAATATTGTTTTATTGCTTACTTGTGTATATTTCATTTGTCCCGTATATGTTTTTATAGGCAAATAAAATTTACTTTTTCAAACCTCATTAATTTCCTTCAACATAAAAACTTGCTCTTCTCAACATAGGAAATTGAATTGCTCATTAATGGACATCCATTCTTATCCATAGCATCCTCGTCACAACACTCCCCCTTGGATGTCCATTTAGGATTATGCCTCGTTAAAACCTTACTAAAGAAAAACCCAGTGGGAAAAAAACTTAGTGAAGGAAAAAGAGTACAAATCCATTGTGATGGGGACTGCCTCATTAAAAACATTGTCAAGAAAAATCCAATGAGAAAAAAATCTGACCAAGAAAAAAAGAGTACAGTCCCCCCCTCTTGTCGACATCATTTAATGTCTCGAAATCGGCGCATTCCAATCTCGTGTACCAATCTTTCAAAGGAGGATTTTGGGAGTGACTTTGTAAATAAATCTGACAGATTGTCACTTGAGCAGATCTGTTGGACATCAATTGTCCCTTGATTTTAAAGATCATGAGTGAAGAAGAATTTGGGAGAAATATGCTTTGTTCTATCACCTTTGATATATCCGCCTTTAAGTTGAGCAATACATGCTGTATTATCTTCAAACAGGACAGTTGGAGCTATCTTCTGATCAATCAGTCCACATGATGACAGAATATATTGGATTAAACTCCTCAGCCAAAAATCACTCGCGACTAGCTTCATGTATCACTAGTATTTCGGCATGATTAGAGGATGTTGCAGCAATCCTATGTTTCGTGGACCTCCATGATATAGGTGTACTACCATACGTGAACAGGTATCTTGTTTGAGATCTCCCTTTGTGTGGATCAGACAGATATCCAGCATCTGCATAGCCAACTAATTGTGACTTGGATCCATAGGGATAAAACAATCACATGTCAACCGTTCCATGAAGATATCGAAAGATCTGTTTGATTCCACTCCAATGTCTTCTGGTTGGAGAGGAACTATATCTTGCTAGTAAATTCACAGCAAATGATATATCAGGTCGTGTATTGTTAGCAAGATACATTAGTGCGCCAATAGCATTAAGATATGGTACTTCAAGACCAAGGATATCTTCATTCTCTTCCTTAGGATGGAATTGATCCTTTTTCACATCCAAAGATCTTACGATCATTGGGGTACTCAAAGGATGTGACTTATCCATATAAAATCTTTTCAAGATCTTATTTGTGTATGTTGTTTGATGAATAAAGATCCCAGTTTTTATATGCTCGATCTGCAGGCCGAGACAAAATTTAGTTCTTCCGAGATCTTTCATCTCAAACTCTTCTTTTAGAGTTTTTATAATTGTTGGAATATCTTCAGAAGTTCCAATGATATTTAAAGCATCAATGTACACAGCAATTATAATGAATCCAGATGCAGATTTCTTTATGAAAACGCATGGACAGATATCATCATTCTTGAATCCATTTTTGGCCAGATACTTAGTAAGACGATTATACCACATTCGTCCAGATTGCTTCAGACCATATAAAGATCTTTGCAATTTGACTGAGTATAACCCTTGCGAATATTCATTGGATGGTTTAGATATCTTTAATCCTTCAGGGACTTTCATATAGATATCACCATCTAATGAGTCATACAAATAGGCTGTTACTACATCCATTAAATGCATATGCAGTTTATAATATGCAGATAAACTAACCAAATAACGCAATGTTATTGTATCCACTACAGGGGAATACGTTTCTTCATAATCTATACCGGGCCTTTGTGAAAAACTTTGTGCCACAAGTCGGGCTTTATAGCGCACAACTTCATTTTTCTCATTTTATTTTCTCACAAATACCCATCGGTATCCAACAGGTTTTACATCTTCAGGTGTACGGACTACAGGTCCAAAGACTTCACGTTTTGCAAGTGAGTCTAACTCAGCCTTCATGGCTTCTTTCCATTTTGGCCAATCATTCATTTGTCGACATTCTTCGACTGATCTTGGCTCAAGATCCTTACTTTCATGCATGATATTTAATGCCACATTATATGCAAATATTTCATTGACAATTGTCTATTCGGTCCCATTTCTCTCATGTAAAGACATAATTTATCGAGATGCCGTCATTTTCACAATTTTCAGGTACCTGAACGTCTTCTTGCGTTAAAACTATATCAGAATTTTGGACAACTTCAGGTGTCTTTACTATGTCTTTTTCAACAGGAATAGTATTCACCTCTTTTCGCTTTCGAGGATTTTTGTCTTTGGAACCGACAGGCCTGCCACGCTTCTGGCGTAAATTTGCTTCAGTGACTACTTGTCCTACTGGGACATCAATTTGAATTGGAGCATTTTCCATTGGTATATAAGATTTGGTTATCCTCTTTGTATCAGAAAATGCATCAGGCAATTCATTTGCTATTCTTTGCAAATGTATAATCTTTTGAACTTCTAGTTCACATTGCCCTGATCGAGGATCTAAATGCATCAACGATGATGCATTCCAATTAAGTTCCTTTTTAGGAAGCTTATTCTCTCCCCCTAATGTTGATTGAAAATAACATAACAAATAATAAGTATCAAAGTCTCAAACATAAGTGGCTAAGTGCATAACAATAATAAAACAAACACATAATCCACACATAAATCCTACTATAATTAAAACAAAACACACAACATAATTCATAAATTAACAAGACACCCAAAAAAAATCCTTAAATCAATCCACATAAATCAATTATCAACTTCCAAATCAATAAAATTTGAATCTGATCTGGAAGTTGAAACACCGCCTCGCCTAGCATCTTGAGGATTCACATCTTCACCTTCACCTACAATTAGAAGAATACCCAAATTTAGAACAAAATATAAATACTTATAAGCATGATCAGTTGCCTTTAAATACTCAAAGGCCTTCCGATACTTGATAGCACTTTCGAGCATAATGTACGTAGAATTCCATCGAGTAGTAACATCTAAATGCAACCCACTTGTAAAATTCAAACCAGGAATCGCAGAAACACATTCTTTAAACCTTATCATTCTACTTTCCGATCCCCTTACATATTTCACACTTTCCCTAATCTTATCCAATGCATCATGAGCAATTTTTAATCCATCTTGTACAATAAGATTCAAGATATGAGCAGAACAACGAATATGAAAGAACTCCCCGTCACACAACAACCAATCATGCATATTTAATGTACTTTTCAAATGATCTTGGCATGTATCATTAGCAGATGCATTATCTAGTGTAAGAGTCATAATCTTCTTTTCAATTTCCCACTCATTTAAAAGCTCAAAAATCTTGGAAGACAATTCAAATCCCATGTGAGGAGGAGGCATATGACAAAAACTCAATATTTTACTTTGCAATTTCCAATTTAAATCAACAAAGTGAGCAGTTAAGCATAAATAACCCTCTGTAGTGATGGATGTCCACAAATCAAAAGTCAAACAAATTCTATTGGGAATGGCTACTAAAGTACTTTTAAGCTTTTCTTTTTTCCTTGTGTAAATTTTCAGCACATCCTCCTTAAGAGTATTTCTAGTAATCAGGCCTAGAGTTGGACTGATGTATTTTATCCAATTCCTAAATTTTTTATTATCAACAATAGAGAAGGAAACATCACAATCAATCACAAAGGCCGCAAACATCTCACGCGATACATGATTATCTATCTTGAGAGCCCCCATTTTATTTTGCATTTCTATCAAAGTTTGACCAATATCCTCAAAGTCTATTTTCATGCACCTGTCTAAATGACGCTTAAGTGACGATGTCCCATATTGTTTACCACCAGCCTTGAACTTCTGTTTGCATCCATCACATTGAGCACGAGCTATACCATCATCACCAGGTCCAAGCTTTGTGAAATATCTCCACACATCAGATGTTGTTGCCTTCGTCTTTTTCTTTTTAATATCTTCTGTCGTTTCAGATGTTTCCATATTTTCAGGATTTTGTGTTACATTCCCACTATCAACTTCCATAGAGAAAGGGTTATCCATAGCAAAATCAACAACTCAACCTAAATAACACAAATACATCAGAACAAGTATGAAAGAAGCTAAGCAGAGGAACTGAACCATCAATAATTTTCAATAATGTTGCATCAAAAATTCAAAACAAATACACCAAGCATCCCAAAAAGGCAAAAATCATTAAAGCAACGAATTAAAACAGAAATACAGAATGCATATCAACATAAATAAGAAATTAAGAATAAACAGTCAATAGCATATTCAATCAAGCTACCAAGCCACCAAACTAGTTTCGATGTTTGAATTCATTCATAAATTAGAAGTTAGTTAGCATTTTAAAAATAGGAAAAAGAAGCTGTCCACAAAAGCATGAAAGAATCTGTCCAGTGTCCAGTAAAACAAGTTTCCTAAACAAATTCACAAAAAATTTGATAAGCATGAAACAATATGTCCAGAACCAGTCAACCACAAACACATGAATATATGATTATACGATATAGCCATAACAAAAACAATAAATAGGTAAACTCACTAAACTGTAATCACAGTTCTTTATTTAAAAAAAAAGAAAATGAATAACTTCACTTACTGAGTCTGAAACACAGCCGCCAAGAAGCAGAGGAGGAGAGAGGAGCGCGCAGGGAATCCGCCGGAGGTCGGACACAGAACCGTCGAGACCCGAGAGGCAAAGGAGGAGAGAAGAGAGATGAGCAGAGGACTGGCGAGACCAAACAGCGCCGCCGGGAGTGCGATTCGGTGAGGACTGGCCAGAATCGTATGAGACAGGGACCGGCGAGCAGCGACTGGGAGACCGACGGCGATGAGCTGCAAAGGAGGAGAGATGAGTAGAGGCAAGACCAAACAGCGCCGCCGGAAGTGCGATTCGGTGAGGCAGCAACCAGCGACTGGGAGACCGACGGGGGACGGGCGACGACAATGAGCTGCTGAAGGAAGTCACCGACTCAGGGTCAGGGTCTCACTCTCAACTCTCATTCTCTCAAGGAGTCAGGGTCAGGGAAGCTGGGAAGGGAAAATGGGAAATCAAATTAGGGCCGGCTGTGTTGATCACTTGATTGTGGGAAGGAAAAGTAAAAAAATTTTATTTATATGATATGTAAAATTAAAAAAATGCCCTTAAAAAAATAAGATGTCAGCCCGCCCCGCGGGTTTGGCGGTGCAGTTTAGGCAGTTTTTTAAAATTTGGCGGGTTCAAAATCTCGGCCCGACTCGCCTTTTTTGGCGGTTTGACCCGGCGGGTTCGACCCGTTTTGCCACAGCTACCAGTTTGTATCTCAAGATACCTCACTATAGAGGGAGAATCATATCCAACATATATCCCCAATTTTCTTTGGGGTCCCATTTTGGTGCGATTAGGTGGTGCAATGGGAACATATATCGCACACCCAAATATTCTTAAATGAGAAACATTTGGCTGCTGGCCAAAAGCTAATTGCATAGGAGAGAACCGATGGTAACTCGTTGGCCTCAAACGAATAAGTGCTGCAGCATGTAAAATAGCATGTCCCCAAACTGAGGTTGGAAGATTTGTTCTCAAAAGTAAGGGTCTAGCAATCAATTGGAGGCGTTTAATAAGTGATTCTGCTAACCCATTTTGTGTGTGAACATAAGCTACTGGATGTTCAACACTTATTCCATTAGCTATACAATAAGCATCAAATGCTTGGAAAGTAAATTCACCAGCATTATCAAGACGAATTGCTTTGATTGGATTTTCTGAAAATTGTGCTTTTAATCGAATAATTTGAGCCAGTAATCTTGCAAACGCCAGGTTGCGAGAAGACAATAAGCACACATGTGACCATCTCGAAGATGCGTCTATCAAAACCATAAAATATCTAAAAGATCCACATGGTGGATGAATAGGTCCACATATATCACCTTGAATCCTTTCTTGGAATTCAGGGGACTCAAATCCAATCTTTACTGGTGATGGCCTTAAAATTAACTTTCCTTGAGAACATGCAGCACAACAAAATTCACTAGTTTTAAGAATCTTCTGGTTCTTTAGTGAATGTCCATGAGAGTTTTCAATAATTCTCCTCATCATGGTTGTTCCCGGATGACCCAATCGGTCATGCCAAGTTATGAATTCATTTGGGCTAGTAAACTTCTGGTTTACAGTGGCATGTGATTCAATTGCACTAATTTTAGTATAATATAACCCAGATGAAAGTGAAGGTAATTTTTCTAATATAACTTTCTTATTTGAATCATGAGTTGTGATACATAAGTACTCATGATTTTCCTCATTCATAGTCTCAATATGATATCCATTTCGCCGAATATCTTTAAAGCTCAATAAGTTTCTTCGAGACTTGGTAGACAATAGTGCATTATTTATTATGAATTTTGTTCCTCTAGGAAACAAAATTATAGCTCTTCCGGAACCTTCTATCACATTGTCCGAGCCAATAATAGTATTAACATACTCTTCTTTTGGCACAAGATGGGTAAAATATATATCACTTTTAAGAATAGTGTGCGAACTTGGATTATCTGCAAGGCAAATATCTTCAGAATATGTCCTTGCCATTTTTCTTCAAAAATAAATGATAATAATAATAAAATGAGTAGAAGTACATGCACAGTAAAATTATTCACATGAATATTTAACAAACACATACACATATCAAACTATTCCATCATTGATCAAATAGCCAATATTTCCTTCCGAATCCTTAAAGAAATTAGATACATAATAATGAATGGTGGAATTTTCATCATTTGAAACAAAATTTGTTTCCTTTCCTTTGTCATCCTTTTTCAAGGATGCTTGATAAAGATCAACTAGGTGCCTTGGGGTACGACAGGTACGTGACCAATGACCCTTTCCACCACAACAGAAGCATTTATCCTCAATTGATTTACTTTGCCCGTTGTTTCTTTCTTTATCCCACTTCTGGTGAGATCCTTTCTTGTGAATATAATTCTTCTTCCTTCCATAATTTTTTTTTATTACCAAAATCTTGCCATTTACCTCTTCTGTGGTTATGATTTGCCACATTTGCTTCAGGAAATGGGGCGGCGCCAGCTGGGCGCGCTTCATGATTTCTTAAGAGCAACTCATTGTTGCGTTTAGCAACAAGAAAGTAAGAAATTAGCTCAAAAAAAATTTTTAAATCCTTTTTCTCGATACTGCTGCTACAGGAGCACATTCGAAGCATGGAAGGTCGAGAAAGTTTTCTCTAACATATCGGGCTTGAGGAAGTATCACCGTCTTTTGATGATTGTACATTTCTTCAAGGTCTTTCCACAGATCTGCATGATCTTTTAATGTGAGATATTCATTTTTCAATCCTTCGTCAAGATGACGACGAAGGAAAATCATGGCCTTAGCTTTATCCTTCTGCGATGCATTATTTTCAGCCTTAATGGTATCTCCAAGATCCATTGAATCAAGATGGATTTCAGGATCTAATATCCATGATAAATAATTGTTTCCAGATATATGAAGAGCATTGAATTCAAAATGAGAGAGTTTCGACATAATGAAAATTTGTTACCTGAATCTTCCTAAAAAAAATTTGATCAGAGTCTCATGCTAATAACGTGTTGTAAAATAACTAAATAAATAAGGAAGAAGTAACAAATATAAAATATGAAAATATAATTAGATAGCTCAAGTAGTAATATTCACTAGAATTACTATATCAATATAGTAGATATAATTAATTATTATAATAAAGTATATAAGAGAGAGAATAGTATGAGAGAGAATATTGTTTTATTGCTTACTTGTATATATTTCATTTGCCCCGTACATATTTTTATAGGCAAATAAAATTTACTTTTTCAAACCTCATTAATTTCCTTCAACATAAAGATTTGCTCCTCTCAACATAGGAAATTGAATTGCTCATTAATGGACATCCATTCTTATCTATAGCATCCTCGTCACAACAAGTTCAATTAAATTTGTTTAACATAATAAAAATCAGTTATGATTAGCATTATTCTAAATCTTATTATTTAATTTAGTTGTACTTGATTCATAAAAAGATTTAAATGTGTAGTATTTTTTTTTTAATTTCCACCTAGCTAAGACCAAATATAAGAATATATGATCTTTGACCACCAAATATCAAATCCAGAATTTTAGAGCCATTTATGATCTCGGATATTTTTTGTTTCTTTCCATTGTGCTGTCTTTATAGGATGGCTTTTGAGATTGCAAAATCTATCTTCTAAGTTTCTATTTCAAGAGTTTTTATTTTTTAAAGCTCAGAAACATATGATTCTCTTTTTATAATTTCATTTATGTTTATCAGACTCGAATATTCTTCTTTAAGAACAGTTATCTAAAAAAGTAATTATTTATTTATTTTTTCAGTGTTATTTACTTTTTATAGATCTTCAGACTTGGATAGGATTCATTGATCTTAAAAATTTCAGATTTTTTAGCCTTTTAAGCTTGAGGTATGCTTTCGACATTTTCTGAGTTGAAGATCTTCTTGCTAGTTTAAATTTGTAAGATTTAACAAAAGAAATTCCTACAATCTCAGAAATAACAGAATTTGTTATGAGTTTAAAAGTTAGTCTTAACTCAATTCTCCATTTGACAATTTCTCAAGAACCGTAAAATCTGCAATCACCATAGTCCATATAATGATAAATAAAATAGGATATAGCTATATATGATGCATTATATGATGCATTATAATATTTCCCTTTTCATTTTAGTCAAACCTAAACTAAAAATCAACGAGACCACCACTTATGGTTAACCCATATTGTAGACGTCATTAAGTTTAACAAGTATACTATTTTTTTTTAGATTCACGGATAAAATTTAATAATTCAACGGAGATTAGTTTTTTTTATTATTATTTATATGAAATTGTTACATGTTCAAAGGTGACAAATTCTATTCCTACAACACTAGAAAAATTTTTTTTTAATTATTCATAATTAATATCCAAGTAAAAGATATATACGATATTTTCAATTTTTTCCCCGACGGTTTGTATGAAATTTTCATTAACTTCTAGACTATATTTAACCATATTTAAATTTTGGCAGATTTTTATTTTACAATATTTTTTTAAAACTAAGAAATGTATAACACCAAAGGAAACTAGATTACCCAAGTCCAAAACTTAGGTAACATTGGCTCCGAAGAACATGATTATATAACAATAGATTCTCTCATGAAGACATCATGTGTTCTCGTTATGTGTTAATGTTCACTGTTGATCAAGAAAGTGAGATTAAGTATGAAACGAAAACGCATCAAATTAATGATAAAAATCAAGACTTTCACATGAAACAAACTTTCCGAAACAAAATAGTTTTGAAGGCATAAACAAATCAGGAATATAATACTCAATGTGGCTGAATAATTTCTTCGGCTACATTCCCCAGAAAAATGTAACAAGGGATGGAACTTTTATCCCTATACAAATTTATGGTACAAATCCCGGTAATGAGTATAACCATACAAAAGGGTATAAAATTGAAACGAATAAAAATTCCCCCCATTTGGTGACAGCAATTTGTTTTGTGAAGAAAAAAATGGTCCTTTTTTCTATACGTCATCTTGTCTTTTGTATTTAAAAAGATGATGAATTGTGTTTAACTATTTGGGGCTGGTTTCTCCCTCTGATATTGTTGAAGAATAAGGCTGCACAAATTAATAGTTCGTGCATCAAGAAGACCATGATTCCATAATTTGATAGAAAACAGTCTCCAACACCTGCCAACATGACCAAATTTTTTATTATTTGCAAATCTTGAAACATCCAAAAAATATGATGATAATGAAGCATGACATTTTGATTAGAGTCATAAAGATGCTAAAAGAGCAAATAATAGAGCGCGTCAATTCTATCAAAAATGAGAAATCAAATAAATGCATTGAAAGTGTCAATTTACTCTTCCATGAAATCCAGATTTATGTCTCTCA
>NC_029786.2:15612034-15613286 GCF_000816755.2 Arachis ipaensis
ATATATATATATATAGAGAGAGAGAGAGAGAGAGAGAGAGAGAGAGAGAGAATTGAGGTAGTTTGATTTGAATTTCGGTCTATCTCACATTTGTCTCGCAAAATTTTGTAAAAAATCATTCTAAAATGGTTATTGTGGGAGGTTGGGAGTCAAACCTAGTCTCTTCAAGTAATACTCTTTACGGATTCTGCTAAGATAAGCCCTAAACCCTAAACGCTATTATAATATAAAATGAGAGCACCCTGATACAAGCAAAAGGAAAGGCTAGTTACCAAGGCAATATGGGGCACTCTAGAAGCTCGAAGCCATGAACTTTTACAAAAGCCTCACATGCCCATGGAATATGACCATCAGCTAGCACCCTGCCAAATGAAGAAAATAACTGATGCTAGAAAGTTTGCATTCAAACGAAAAAGTCTATCACCTTTCCCTTTAAAACAAATCTGGAAGGTGAAATGGCCATAAACAAAATAAGGAAGACGCAACTAACGGTGAGCAAATAGAGTCAAAATGAAAAGAACTTACCGTTGCTTTCGAACAAATGAGTTCCACATATGCATGAATTTCTTCTCAGCTTCGGTCACATCCACAAAATTACCAAGCATCTGCAAGGTATCAAAATGTTTCAATGAATCCTCAAAACATAATCAAAGTATGAAGAAATACTAAAAGGTGCAATAGATTTCATATTTCCACCCCCGAGCCTCAACCTAAACCTATACAATGATCAAGCAGAAATTTAACCATCAAATTAGAATCACAAATGGTAAGCTCTCCTAACAAGGTCTAAACCATCTAATTTAGGCGCAGATGATGTAAATCCAGACAACAATCTGTTAAGAAAAAAGTATATAGAGTAATTAGTAGACTCTAATGGGTTAAGTAATTAGCCACAGGGCCATCCAATTATATCCACAAAGCTCTAACAGACCATTCTTGTACAACAAGAGCTACATTTTCGGAAAAGGTAAAAGAAATTACAAATTCAAAACAAAGGATCACAGATATAATCATGCATACCCTTCGATCTTCAAAACTTGCTACTTCATCATCAACTTCATCCTCACTATCTTCTTCGGATAGAACTTCTTCAAGTTCCATTGGCTTGAAGGAAAAGGATAAAAAATAAATGAAAATGAGAAACTATTTGTGAGACATAAATAAGCATTAAAGGGCATGTAATTACACATTTTGATTTTCTTTTTTGAGAGAGAGAGAGAGAGAGAGAGAGAGAGAGAGAGAGAGAGAGGAA
>NC_029786.2:15613445-15614930 GCF_000816755.2 Arachis ipaensis
CATTTCTCTGAAATATGTCGGATGATTCTGAAGTTCTCAATTGAGGAACTTCTCATTTATATACAACTATACAAGCAAATCCTATCTTGTGGAGGAAGCTACTCTAAGGGTAGTTTGGACCTTTTGGTGTTTAGTTAGTTAAAGCTGGTATAGCTGTCATCCCAGCTAGGAGGAGGTGGTTATTGCTATTCCTAGTTCTATATGCCTACCTGAGACTTCCCAGCGTATCTATTAAGAACTTTTCATTTTGATAAACATATCAAGTAAAAAAATGTTTTTGGGAAAATTTTCTATTCAAATCTCCAATATTAAGGAATCCATGGTCTAAAATCACATTTATTATCCAACCAATTGCAAACAAATAGAAGAATTTCCACAGCGGATACACAGAGCACTCTATATAGGCCTCTCATCGTACTTGGCTCATGGTTTTTCAAGATGCTTTATATGTGTGACATGTGAAGGAAATTGAAGTGCAGAACAGTAAACTAATAAATGTCAATCACTTATTACCTGGTATTTGTGAGAGTGATAGAATTTTCTCTTGCTTAACTGGGAAAGGCTGAAATGTTTTCAAAGAACAATGTCAGAACTGTGTACATCAAGTAATTTACAGGGAAAAAATTATAATCGCATGTAGAGAGTGATATATGACAACTTGTTCCCACACTTCCTATATATACCAGTCCAAGTATCATAGGCAGAACAGTTCTATTCCCTCTTAGTAAATATTGAGAAAAACTACAGCTCAATCCCTGAAAACTTCTGATAGTAATACATTTGTCATTTAAATAAAAAACACAGATTTTGGTCCCTGAATTTAACGAAAGATATTAAGACAGTAAATTCTGAACTTAGAAATAAAGTGGCAAATGAAGTTCATGCATAAAAAATTACAATTAACAGACAAATGAAAGATAAACAAAACCCAAATAAATAAACAAAATCCACTTACAACTAGATTCCAAACATCATATTGACAAGTTGCTGCAATACATTAGTTGTATAAATCAATTAATAAAGCAAGCTAGTGCTCAAGTTGAGCGAGACACCTTTATTGGCATTAAAGGCATTGCCAATTTATCAGAAGCTTTACATCTTACTCATGTCACTAAAATATTAAGTCAAAGTAAAATTGAATGTACAAGAGGAACATTTTCAATAACATAAGGATTGTAATTTCAATGTAGGGCCAAATGATTTTGTAATAAAATTATGCATCTAACAATATCCTAAAATGCAAGATTTCATTTATGTATTTTCATATCCCAAAGGACATACATTTGCGGGTCAATATTATAACGCTGAATTGTTGACTTCCCTGTTGTAGCATCTGGTAACACTGCAGGATTCTCATATGTCGGTGGTTCAGGCAGGACACAATCTTGATGATGCAATTGTACAATTGCGTTTGAAACCCCTGCAATGTCTAGCATTTCATGGCACATTCATCACACTATAACACTAATGCTACCACAAATATCC
>NC_029786.2:15615342-15619434 GCF_000816755.2 Arachis ipaensis
AGTCAAATTCAACAAAAAAAATATGAAAGACCATATCAGAAAGTTAACAAGCATTTCTAAAGGGGAAAAAACAAAGAAGGGAGGTTTAAACTTTAAGTTGGAATCAAATAAATTATGACTAGTTATTGGCTTATTGCACATGTGACCATTGGGTTTTTCAAGAATGTCAGGATAGAGATCCTATAGACTTGCTACCCCAGATTGCACAAAATTACATCACCCACACTCATCTGGACCAGCTTGGATGTCAAATCAGAGCCATAAAAAGGGGAGATGACATCCTCTGGTGGTATTTCATTTCATCTTTTCCCTTTTTTAAGACAAGGAAAGCAGCAATAAGGTAGGAGGAGGTTTCCAGGCGAATCTCACAACAGCAATGAATACATACACAAGCAAAAATTCTATTAAAGGATATACCGCAGTGTCCTCAAATATCCTATGCAAGCCATATATTCCCCTAATTTCTACCTTTAATTTATCAAAGACCAAATTTTCATGTATTTTAATTCTGAGGACTTCTGCTGTCATGTGGAAAAGTTAGTGCAGATAAATAAGATTAGCGCCTTATATAAGTTTTGGTAAATACTACTTTCTGCCAGGATGATTTTGCATTGTTGTTGATAATTCAATAGTTAAAAATTTTAAATATCTTGGGTGCATCATACAGGATAATGGAGAGATTGAACAGGATGTAAATCATAAGATCCAAGCAGGTTGGTCAAAATGACAGAGTACGTCTGGTTTTATATGTAACAAAAAAGTGCCTTTAAAACTTAAAGGTAAATTCTATCGCACTACTATCAGACTGGCTATGCTTTATGGTACAGAGTATTGGGCGGTCAAAGGAAAACACGAACGTAAGTTGAGTGTGGCAGAGATAAAGATGTTGAGATGAATGAGTGGTTATACGCAATTTGATAGAATAAGGAACGAAGATATAAGAGAGAGAGTTGGAGTAGCACCTATTGTGGAAAAGATGATGGAATCGCGTTTCAGATGGTTTGAACATGTGAGAAGAAGACCGACAAAACACCCAGTCAGGAGGGTGGATGAGATGGAAGATGGATAAAAGGTGAAAGGTAGAGGAAGACCTAGGAAGACCATTCATGAGGTGGTCAAACGAGATCTACATGTAAACGGTCTCTCTATAAACATTATACACGATAGAGCTCAATGACACCGTTTGATTCATGTAGCCGACCCCACCTAGTGGGACAAGCCTTCGCTATTGTTGTTGCTGCTGTTGTTGATAATTCAATGCAAAAAGTGGTTCTCATCACTTTGACTTATGTAACAACCATCTTTGAATTATAGAAAATGTTGAATTAACTGTCATTTTTCTTGGCTAATTAAAATTAGTTGCACCACTTAGTAAAATACTTGAAATAGTTGCCATACATACCATCAGCTTTCTCCAAAAGATCACCCTCTCCAGTTGGGATTTCGGATTCTAAGACAAGTGGATCCGCAGCCTTTGCTTTTTCAGAAGGTTCATCCGCTGGCTGTATTCGCTTAAGTGGTTTGGCACTAAAATAGGTTTTAGATTACCAGTTTACGAAACAAAATGCATCTATATGAAAGTATATGCAGCCAAGCAAATCTCAAAACAATGCAGAAATGAGAATAGCTTACCAAAAGTTAATAGTGTACAACTTGGGATCAACAATATTTGCAAAAATCTGGAGGGAAATTAATTAGTAAGTTATTAAAGTGAACAAATCATTTTCAAATGAATTCATACTAAAAGTTCACACAGTTTTGTCATGCTTACTTCCATGTTTCTAGGAACCTCATCTTCTCTAAAGGACAAAATTATCAACATTTATAATTTTGGACATTATACATAGCAAAGTAATAAAATCCTAGAAGTTAAGAGATGAAATCCAATAGATATTATACAATACTTATAAAATACATGCTTTAATTAAAAAAAAAACATGTAATATAAAAAAATATTAGTTGAAGTATAAAAGTAAACAATTTATCATAAATTTTACTAAAAGGTATACTTCAAATATAAATATATAACCATTGCACATTATATTCAGTTCTATTGTAAGAAGGAATATAATAAAACCATACAAACTTAAATTTAAAAACAAATTGACGTCAAACTGTTCTAACCTCAGATTTCCAGTTATCAGTTTTCACAGACACGTTTATCGTCGGACAGTCCTCCCATGCCTGCAAAATGATTTATAATTGAAACTAACAGTTTAATACAGCTCAAAGAATGTAAGCTTGCCAGAGATCTGAAGAAGACTGACCGAAAATTCATAGTTGAGAAGATCATGAGATGCGAGCAAGTGATATTTTATGCCCTACAAACAGAACATGTCAGAAACATTAAAAAATAATTTTATAATTATCACATTAAAAATTAAATGTTTAAATTATCAGTCAAAACTCAAAAGCAGTCTAACCTTGTAGCTTGCACATCTAACCAAACATAACGGACAGGAGAAATCTTCAGTGACTGCAATTAAAACTTTGTTATTAGATAATCAGATTGCCAGCATGCTTTGACATTAACAAGGAAACAGATATCAATGTAAAATAAGAATCTAAGCTTAAATATGTTTTTGGTTGCAAAAAATATGGTCAATTTCAGTTTCAATCTCTTGAAAACTTTTAGATTGATTTTGATCCAAATTATTTTAACATGTTTGGTTTCAAACACTGTTGTGCTAAATTTTGGTCCCTGTAAGTATTTCATAACTTTTGTTTGGTGATTAAAATATTAACAATTTACTTTTGCTGCTTATAAATATTACCACTCGACAACTAGGCTAACAGAATAGGTATCAAAACACAACATTTGAAAAATATGTGGATTGAAACTAAACCAAAAACTTTGTAGAGATTAAATCCAAAAATCACTGTATTAATCAAGAATAAAATCATTTTCTTTTAAGATATCTATATATCCCACAGTTAGCTATGCATCTTAAATAGAACCCACAAACAGCTATACTACACAACGATAAATATGTAATCAGCTACATGGATCAAACTACATTGATTATTACCCAAAAAAAAAAGACCATGAAACCAACATTCATTACCTTCCGTTCTTTGCAATTTATCATAGTAATACCTGTAATATAATTTTATAAAACGGAAGAACAATCAGTAGCAACATTTCAGCATTTCTTCTAAAAGCAAATAACATGAAATGCAAAAGAGATGCAGAAAACATAAGAATAAATGCGATCTTCAGTACCACTGTGTATTTGCCCCATTAAAAGACCATTAGCATAATCCCCATAGAAGAACCTGAGATCGTATCATAAAGAAGTTAAAATCTAATACCTGTAATTAAATTTCACATTGCCCTCCTTCAACCTGAATCATATAAGTTGGGAGGAAGTTAGAATGAAGACCAATTTATTTAATATAAAGTACAAGACAGTTCCAACCAAATAAGAAGAAAATACATGTAAATTTATAAGATTGGTTTGGAAACTACACTACTCATAGTTACCAATTCAAATAATGCAAAAGAATCTTATGAGAAAATGGTAATTACCGGATGATACGAGATAATGATGCCGATGCTAGTGCAGTTACATTTGTATAATGGGAAGATTTCTCCTTAGCCCCACATTGTTGGGCATACATTTTGATTTGCAATTGCTTTGATGTACTCTTTAGAAACCCATTCTCAAAATTATTTGATACTTGAACTGAGATGCTCTGTTCCTTATATCGAACACCATACTGCAGCATTAAAAAAATTGTAATATGGCACATCTATCTTAGTTGGAATGGATAAAAAGGTTTGAAATTGCTAACATAAAATAGTACAGTCAGAATAGCATATGCTTTAATAATCAGCACAAAGAAAGAACAATAAAGACAATATTAACTCTTAGCACCACATACCTTTAGAAAACAAGGATGCAGATCAACAGTTGACACAGCCTCAGCTTGAAGTCCCAGTCTTAAATTTGGAGATTCATCCCATGACTGAAAAATTTTTTCCAGAGATACTTTCCCACATAAGCAGTACTGTCCATCTCTTGCTATCAAGCACAGAATAAAATGAAAAGAAAAGATGAATTCTAGCACTGGAGTGATTAAGTTCACAAA
>NC_029786.2:15619466-15624359 GCF_000816755.2 Arachis ipaensis
TACACCTTGAAACATTGGACTTCTTTTCTAAAACAAAATCACTACAACAAGGAGAATATAATTACATAAGAGTTAAGAGGATAAGGATCCTCGTTAACAAGAAACAAAATACATAATTAAATAATCAATATAGCAAAGGTGAACAGCCCCTCAACATACCTGTAAGAGAATTTGTAAAATGATCTATTCAATCTTATGATCTTTAATAAACCATTAGTTACAAATCATGTCATTTGAGTATTAGGATATTATTCTTGTCAAGAACCAAACTAAAAGCTTATGCTATTAAGTGCAACATATATGGGTTGTTTATCATCTCTCACACATCAAGCCTCAAACTAAATTTTTAAGCACTTGATTGAATAGGTTATTATGCAATGGGGTTTGAAGTGTGTCACTGTGTGTGTGCACGTGTTGTGTGTACATGTGGCTCAACTGGCAGTAAGGTAATATCAATATGGTCCTTCACAACTAAATTTCACATTTCATCTGTAAGCAATAAAAGCATATCTCACATTCAGATGAACTTGGATCCAAAGGCATCAGGCTTGCATTGACCCCAGATGAGGAATTTGGGTCCTCCACTGCAAGTGAAACAAAAATTAGCAAGAATTATATTGTACTTCATGTGTGCATGTGTGTGTGTGTGTGACTGTGTGCACGTGCATATTATGTGTGTGATTAGACAAGCACATGCATACCAGCTGTGAAAAACAACAGAACAAGTGACCCAGATTTAGCTGTCAGAGCTAGCCTATGAATGTCGGGGAGCAAAAAGTTTGCTTTGAGGTGAGTATCACCAGTATCACCATCAACTTCAGAAGGATCTCGAAGGATGAAAACCCGACCAATGCGATATTCAGCAGAATACCTCTTTGTTTTTGTAGTTAAAACACGATGAAGCAGAAACATTTATTAGATAAAGTATATGAACTAAGAAACTAAATAGTGTGAGTAATATTTATTAGCTCAGAATAACATACAGAATTCCTACCTCGGCATCCTCATCCTTAGAAGCCAGCCTTGCTAGACAAATATACAAGGGAAACGAAACTTGAGTTTCATCTGTATCGCTCAGCAAAGCTGTCAATTGTATCCTAATATTGAAATGTAATTCATCAGTATCACAAATAAGATACTTTACCTAGGTACAATGAAAGAAAATTAGGCAAAACCAGACAAAAATTATGGCTTAAATGAAATCATTACAAACTACATAAAATTCAACCAGATGTATAAACAGGTACATATCCATAGCCGAATATGAAGATTAAAAATGGGATCACAAGGTTTACATAATGTACATCTCATTTATCTTTGCATAGAATCCCATGCTAGAAAAGATTACTAGTTGCTATTTGAGAAAGCATGTCATATGTCTGCAAGAACTACTCAGACACAGTTGGAAAATCCTCATCCCATTTTACTGAGACCTTTGGAGCTATACCAACACTGACTTTTAGGTCTTTGTATAGATTGGACAACAAGAAGGTTATGCTCTGATGTTGATTTGTGGCTGAATGGTGATCAGACTCACAAACATGAATATCCATCGGTTCTTATTAAATCAAAACAAATGATCAAATTTATAGCAACCCAAAACCACTAAATGACTCCTAGACTTCACAAAAGTTTCTGTCTAAACTCAATGTACCACATCCACCCTGTAGGCATATGGCATAAAATCACATCGCATAAATTGAAAAAGAAGGATGTAAATAGGAGAATGAAGACTATGTATGATAGTTCTTACCTCTTCTTTTGCCTAGCCTTTATCTTATACTCCAAACATCTCTGAAGAAATGTAGGCTACACAATAGAAAAGCATATTGTTAGAATAAAACATGCAAAGTCATTATCTTTAAGGACCAGAAATCAGCATAACATGAGGAACCAAACAGGATAATTTTTCCAATTTTTTTCTTTTTCGCAAAAAATAAGAAGAAATATTAACAAGAGAATGAAATAACCAAGTCTGAGGTAAGCAAGTGACAAGGCAACTAGGCAAGTAAACAGAAACTGCAAGAAATCCTTCTAAGACATCAGGAAGGGAAACAATAATGCTACCTAGAATAAAATCCACTATGTTCATGCAACATATCCAAAGAAAAATTTATAAATAATCACATTGATATAATTAACAATGGCAGATAATTTTAACCAATCAGATGGAGTACATTCCGTAAAGCACGTCGCCGAAGAATGTTGTAGAATTCTACGGGCTTGCAATAAACTGCAAAACTCTCTTCTGCAGCAAGCTCCTCTTCAGCAGATAAATGCCCATGAGCATCTGGATAGCTTATTTGATTTGTGTTTCTGGAATATCTGCACAGGCAAACAGATATAAACACTGACTATGCTGCACCACTTTTCTGAAAAGACACCTGCATTTGTTTCTCTAGAACAGGAAACTACCAAGAGAACATCAAAGAATGGTCATAAGAGGACATACGATGTTTCGCAAGTTGCAACAGGAAAGCCTGGCATCGTTAAAGAAGTTTCAGATATATATAACATTTATCTGAACCTTTGAATCTTTGAAACTTTCTCAAGCAGCAAACCTGCAGTTGAAACTGCAGCAAGAGATCATCACAACCATGTAACAGATTATAGTCCCCATTTATAATTAAAGAAAATAGACCAACTATTTAACCCACAAATCTATTTTCCATAAAATCACCTATCCTATTTGAAATTGAATGTTTTCTGTTGTTTATTGCTACTGAACAAAAAGTTTGGATACCAGAATAATTTCTTTTTTAACATAAACCATATGAAATCCCGATCACTTGAATGTAGAAAGTAGAATTACCTAATATGATTCAATCACTAAAAATCTTCGTATACTATTAAAAAATAGCAGATTAAGTGCGGATTTTGCTGTAAATTTCGGTCAAAATTTGTAATTTTGTTTTCTGCACTTTTTGCTGCGAATTTAAATCCGCAGCATATGAGTTCGTGGATAACTGTTGTTGCGGATTTTCAAATTCACGGGCAATTTAACTGTGAATTTTGTCGTGAAAAACCTGTGAAATCCGCAAATAATTTCATGAAAAATCAGACAATTTTGTCGAATTTTTTTGCAAATTTAGTTGCGAATTTTTTTCGCACATACTAAATTAACAACAAAATCAGCAGGTACAGATGGCAACAAATTCCACAAGTAATACATTCATAGCGAAATTCTCAGCTAATTTTTGCAACATACTCCAAAAATTGCAGCTAACTTTTGCAGCAAATTTTGCAAATAACTAATCGGCAGCAAAATTCACAAGTAAACCCACAAAAATACTATTTCATATTTAAGATTTGCAAGTAAATCCGCAGGTAATACATTCGCAAATAAAATTCAAAACTAAATTCGCAACAAAATCCGCAGCTAAGGATTAAATGAAAAATTGATAAAAATTTTATTTGTAGGTAATATCAATAACAAAATCCGCAAGTAAAATTATCAACAAATTAATTTGTAGATAACTTCCTCCTTATTCATTATGATTAATTTGATAAATCTATATACAACTACTAAAATATAAAAATAGGCATCAACAATCAACATTCAAGTAAATAGATGAGTAAAACAATATTAAAACTAACATAGGTAAGTCTAATAATTATCAAGCCTGAAACATCAACTAGCTCAATTGACATTATACTAAGATAGACAATATACTGTCCAAAGAAAAATGAACTATATAATATCCAAATACGACATATTTACTAATCATCAGAATCTTCATACTCAACCTCGTCGTCGTCATCTTCGTCAGCACTTTCATCAGTACAATAATCAGGTCACTTGATTCACTTCCATCACCTACATCATTTTGCAAATGTGAAGAAGTTGCTAGTCCTAACTTCTCAGTTAGCAAATTCAACATCATAATCACTTACTTGATTGTAGATCAATCCACAACAAGGGTAACTTGATTGTTTTCTCCCTCTTTTCCTTGTAAAAATTCTAGTTCCTTTCTTCTGACTAGGGACAACAATAAGGATAGCTAAGCAGCTTTCATATTGCTTAGTGCACAGAACATGTAGCAAGGTAATATAACATTGTGTTGCTTGATATTTACATAGTATAAGAACAAATACTTGAATAAGGATGACTGTAATCAACTAAGTATTTATTTCCTTGTTATTTAAGACAAATCAAGGTTATTCGAACTATGGCTCTAGCTTAAGTCAACCCAAAGAATCCTCAATTTGGATTTAAAGACTTGAATAAAGATGACTCTAATTTGCTAAGTATTGTAGACTTAACATGAGAAACACCACATGTAATATGATACAAGAATTATGAGGCATTAAAATTTCCTAGTCAACAAGAAGAAACAAAGTAAAGGCAAGACAACAATTTATATTTACAATTTCCTAGTCTAATCTAACACTTCTAAGTTCCTACACATGATGAGAATTACTATAACATCAGTATTTTCTAGTCACACTTCTAGATACAAAGAGCCATAGGCATTTCAGAAGCAAAGTTCAATTGCAGTGGAGAGTGAAAATTCTCCGCATAACTTCTCTTACTCTAATCAACAAACTCTAGTTCCGGAAAGCAAGGAAATAAATAACTGTGTAATGCAATCACAAAACCAAGATAACCACAAGCATATTTTTGCAACGCATAGTGCACAGAACATGTTTGATGAAATTCCCCCACATAAAAGAGGGAAGAACAAAAACAGCACAATCAATCTTAATACTAACATCATAAGAATCAATTAGTATAGAATAAAAACAATAATATATAAGATGGATGGAATAACAACCTTTGATGAAAAACAAGGAAAGAGCACAACAACTGGAAAGGGGGACGGACCGGCTTGCCTACGGCGGCGGAGGCGGCGGCTATGTAAAAGCGAGAGACAGACAACGCAACGGACCGGC
>NC_029786.2:15624422-15639337 GCF_000816755.2 Arachis ipaensis
AATAATTAAGGGTATTGATTAATGGATTTTTTTTTGTAAAAAAATTATAATGCCACTTATTTAAAATAATTGATATAATACAATAAAAAGTAACTATATTTATATGGTATCAGCTTATCTCACAATAATTTGGTATCAATTTTTATATAATAAAAATAGATAGATAGATGTTTAACCAGTTTGTATGCCAAACCACAAAAGTTTATTATGAAAAATGTAATATAATTTCTTAAGGCAGATTTTTTGCAGAGAAAAATTAGTGAAACAAAAGACAATTTATGAAAAGATATTGTTGTTCATTCGGGAATTGATTACAAAATTATTTATTTGATAAATTTATTATAGTATAAATATTTTGATGTTAATTGCGCTACTTTTTGTGGAAGATAAAAGTAGAAAATATTGAATAAATAATAAAAATGTGAGATTATTAAAAAATAGATTTAATTACTCTGTTGGTTCCTATAATTTCGTGAAATTTTCAATTAGATCTTTATACTTCTTTTTTTTTTAATTGGGTTCCTGCACTAATTTTTTTTCAATTAAGTCCTTCTTAATAGTAATTGGCTTAATTTTATAGGGACCCAACTAAAAAAAAAAGAATTGGTATAGAGACCTAAATAAAAGGAAAAAAAAAGTGTAGGGACCCAATTAAAAAAAAATTAGTGCAAGCACCCAATTAAAAAGAAAAAATATAGAGACTTAATTGAAAATTTCGTAAAACTATAGGGACCAATAGAATAATTAAACTTAAAAAATATATTGAATACAAAGTTCATTTAGAGTGATATGTAACGAATTTATTGAATTAATTTTATTGATATCTTAGTTGAATTCACTTAACTGTATATATCAATTTCAAATCTAACAAGTTTAATTTAGAGTGATATGTAACAAATTTATTGAATTAATTTTATTGATATCTTAGTTGAATTCACTTAACTGTATATATCAACTTCAAATCTAACAAGTTAAATTGTTGAGTAAAATTAACATTTCTAAACATCATTTTATCATACGTAGTTGCCTAATTTAACAATATCATTTTATACAATTTGATTTAAAAATAATTTTCTTTTTTTATTTTTTTTTTGGTGACTGAACATAACACAAAGAAAAAAGACCTAAGAAAAAGAGTAGTACTTCTCTCTAATAATAATGTCTAAATTATTAGGAGGCAGTAACTACTAAAGTAGCTGTCCAATTGCGCTGGAGCATCTCTTTGATTTTGTCAAGCAGATCAGAGTCATTCCTAATCATGCTGGTTGTGCCTCGCGAAACAAGAAGAAACGCATCAAAATTATCAGTTTCACATATGACCTCTTTGCACTCGCAATCCCAAGCCATAACAAGCCCTCTCCAAATAGCATGAAGCTCACAACAGAGAACACTAGAAAGAGGTATACTGGCAGAACAACCTTTTATCCAAATTCCCATGCTGTCTCTAATAATACATCCACAGCCAGCTAATTGCTCATTTTCAAAAACGCTTGCATCGCAGTTCACTTTACAGACATTCATTGGAGGTGGTTCCCAGTTATATTTCAAAGAAGAAGGAATAATATGTTTTTGGTTGATAACAACATTAGAGAAATCTCGAGCAGCATGTTTAACTAAGTGAACAATTTTCTCCTTATTTCATGGATCATCTTGGTGGAAGATGTCATTGTTCCTATCCCTCCAAATCCACCAAAAGGCCGCTGCAAAGAGAAACTCATTTTTGTTGAGGTTAGAACGAATCCAAGAAACAAAATCCAAATTAGAGTCCTCAGCCGTCATTCCCAAATTTAAGCTAATCCAAATCTGACGAGCTTTTTGGCAAGTCCTAAAGCAGTGGTTAATATCCTCTAGAGCAAGATAACATCTCTGATAAAAATCAGAAGTAGAAATACCTCTTTGAAATCGGTAACTAACTGTGGGAACTCCGTTGTTGAGGCAAAGCCAGAGCAGACACTTTATCTTCTCCGGTATTCTCAAGCGCCAAAGCCAAAGCCAATTTTCATTATCATTCCAGCCAAATTTCTTCTTCAATAGCCATTCATACCCGCTTTTAGTCGAGTAGGTGAGAGTATTTGAGTTTGTCCAAAACCAACCTGTTTTATCTCCTACCTGCTTGATAGGATCAAAGAGCATCAAATCAAGTTTAACTTCTTCCGGAATTATTGTGCAAAGAATATCCCACCGCCAATGCCCAAGGTACCAGACATCTTCTAACTTCAAGTGAGAATCAGAAATGTGCACAAAAGGAACCAAAGGAGCTAGCGTTCCACATGGTCGCCAAGCATGATACCAAAAGGATTGAGACATCCTGCCTGTACACCAATCAAAACCATCACGAAGCTTTTCTATTATCTTATAAATCGCTCGCCAAGTGCTTGAAACATTATTAGAAAATTTGGGTGAAAAGCAAGAACTCACAGATAAATATTTTGCCAACATAATTCTTATCCAAAGCTTATCTTTATTATGCAATAATTGCCAAACAAGCTTTCCGAGTAAAGCAAAATTTATGCATTGAGTATCTCTAATTCCCAAGCCTCCATATTTTCTTGGAGTGACAACTTTGCTCCACTTGACCAAATTTAAGCAACGCTCCCCCACCTTTCCCTTCCACAAGAATTGTCTAAGCACAGAATCAATCTTTTGACAAACTGAAGTAGGAAAAAGAGTCACTTGCATCTGATAAATAGGAAGAGAAGAAGCAACAGATTTAATTAAGCAAAACCTGCCTGCTTTGTTAAGGAGCCGACCTTTCCAACTAGCCAGCCTATTCTTGATCTTCTCTAAAGAGTCCGAAAAAATAGATCTAGCAGCTCGAGGATGATTAAGGTTCACCCCCAAGTATTTGCCTAGGTCACTAGTAAAAGGAATATGAGAAACACCAGACAACATTTCCTTCCTTCTATTAGAGATATTTCTAGAACAAATAGCTTTAGATTTTTCAATGTTAACCTTCATACCTGAAGCTTTACAGAACAACTCTAAGGTGTGCACAACATTCTGAACTTGACTTTTCTTCGCTTTACAAAAAAGGAGGAGGTCATCTGCAAACATCAAGTGAGAAACTCTAGGTCCCCCTCTAGAAACAGCCACACCATCCCAAATACCCTCGTCAACTTGTTTGGAAATGAAGCACGCCAATCTCTCCATGCACAAAACAAATTAATACGGAGAAATTGGATCTCCTTGCCTGAGCCCTCTGCGAGGTTGGAAGCTGTCCAATCTATTCCCATTCCAAAGGATGGAAAGATTTGAGGCCTGAACACAATTCATTACAAGCCGAATAATTAGAGAATGAAAGCCAAAAGATTCAAGAGTGTGCTCAAGAAAATTCCAATCAACTCTATCATAAGCCTTTTCTAAATCAATCTTAAAAGCCATAGCTCCTTTTCTAGACTTTGTCCGCTTAAGAAAGTGAAGAACTTCTTGGGCGACAATAATATTATCAGGTGCTCCTCTACCATGAATAAACCCTCCCTGAGTTGGGCTAACAATCTCATCCAAAAATGGTCGTAATCTATTAACCAGCACTTTAGTCACTAGCTTTTAAATTACATTACAAAGGCTTATTGGCCGAAAATCCTTCAATCTAGTTGGAGGGTCGCACTTAGGGATAAGAACAATCAAAGTTTTCAACAAAGAATGGCTTAACGTCTCCCCTAAGAATGCTTTCTGAACAGTACGCCATACCTCATGACCCACCACATCCCAATATTCCTTGAAGAAAAAAAACTTGAAAACCATCCGGCCCAGGAGCTTTGAACGAGCTCATATTATCCAGAGCTTTTTTAACCTCCAACATTGTTACTGGTTTAGACAAATTATCACAAGCATCCTGGCTAAGAGATGGCATAGGAATTTCTCCCATGCAATTAACCTCAACAGGCTCAGTAGAACAAAAAATATTTTTGAAGAAATGAACAACCTCCATTTGCAAAACCTCCGGATCATTAGACCAAGACCCATCACTGACTAGCAACCCATGAACCTTGTTAGATTTTCTTCTAAGGATGGTTTGCATATGGAAAAAGCTAGTATTTCTATCACCATACCGAACCCATTGATCCCTTGACTTCTGGTACCAAAGCAATTCTTCCTGGGCCAAAACTATATTATACTCAGCTCTCAATTCTTCCTCTTTGTGCTTCAGAATCGGATCATCGTCAGCTTCCATTTTTCGTTGAATACGATTCAAATAACCCTCCAATTCCCTCTTTTTAATGAAAATATTGCCGAAGACCGTAGAGTTGAATTCCAACGAAGCTTTTTGGACCCCCAGCAACTTCCTATGGATGCCAAAGTCTGTACTATCCCAAGATTTCTGAACAATGGCCTTGTAATCAGGATGCGTTGCCCATGCCGCTTGGAATCTAAAAGGCTGGTTTCCTTTCTTGATAGGAACTTCTTGACATCGGATAAGTAGGGGACAATGATCAGAGTGGGAACGACTGAGAACTTCAACAAAAGCTTCTGGAAAAAGAAGGCGCCATTCTGTAGTACAGCAAGCTCTATCCAATCTCTTTACAATTTCTTTGTTTCTTTGAATTTTACAGAACCAAGTAAACCGTCTTCCAGAGGTTGTTAGATAAAAAAGACCACAAGAATCTAGAGTACTTGCAAAGATACTACTGCGATTTGAATAGAAATTACCCCCCTTCACCTCATGAACACTCAAAATATCATTAAAATCCCCAACCACCACCCATGGGTCCTACGTTGATGGACCCCTGTCTCCAAGTGTCTCTTTGTGGACTTGCACCGCAGAACCATCATTCTTCTGTTGAGGTTGGGTCTCCAAGTTTGTTATTGCACTAACTTTATCAAGCTCTTTTTGTACTCGAGAATCCATTGATAATGCTTCAGTAGGTGAGTTTTGAAGCGAAATAGGACGCTGTTTTTTGTGCCCTGCTTTAAAAAAGGAAGTACTCTGATCTTTGAAAGCCACCTGAGTTGTTCCTAAAGAGCCAAGCGTGGATGGAGGATCTTTCTTTTTCTTAGGCCCCACCTTTGCATTTGATAAGGGCTTCACCTTTGCATTTGATGAGGATCCAGCATGCATGTTATTAGACCCAAAAGAAAATTTCTTACTCACCAAATTGGAGCATATTGCTACATTGGCTTTTTTTGGCACCACATTGTGGCCTTTACTCACTTTTTCCTTGCCTTTTCTACTAACTGTAACCCATTCACCCTCTTTTACACGAGTATCCCTTTCTATACGTGAGTCTTACAAATTATCATGCACAAGATCTGCTGCACCATGCTTCTCCATAATTGGAATTGATTTGGCATTAATTCCAAATTCAAAAGATAAATTTTGATTTTTTACTGGGATTTGACTACCTTCCACCGTTTTCTCGTTGTTATCTACAGGAAAAAGTGACGGCAAATTTTTCTCCTTCACCGTGCTTTCCTTCCCAATGCCATTGTTGTTCTCTTTCACACATTCTCTTGTGACATGCCCAAAGCAGCTATATTTTTCACAAATTAAATTCAAGTGCTCATATTCTATGTCATACATATGACCATCAACTTGAATTTTTTTTTATAACTGGAAGTCCCAAGTTAATTTGCACACATGCTCTTGCATACTTTCCCCCTTGGTGGCTAAGTCGATGCAGATCGGTTTGCCAACAGCTGACGCAATCATTTTCATGGCTCTCTCTTGATAATAGTTAATGTTTAAACCTGTGATTCTTATCCAAACCATGGTAGACCCAAAAGTGTTTTCACAAGGTCTGAATGAAGAACTCCAAGGTTTAATCACAACATAGCTTCCAGTAATCATCCACGGTCCTCCAAGGAGAACTTTCTCTCTATCCTCCAAGAGATCAAATTTGACTAAGAAATAGCCAAAACCGACATCTAGTACCTCATATCCTCCTTTGGTTCTCCAGACACCTTTAAGCCTGTGCGTGATCGCTGTATAGCTAAAATTTTTTCCAAGAACTTTGATCACGATGGCATCTTTGTAGGGCTCTGCCAATATCTCTTTTGCTTCCTCAGTGAACGTCACAGTTGGTATCTCCGAATCACCTTACTTACCAACTACGGTAGCCATCTTATCCCCATCAAGAGAATCAGCAACCTCCAAAGCTCTCCTTGCTGAGGCACCAACAACTTTATCTCTGAACGATATCCGCTGACTTTGAGTCTTGTTACCATCTCCTTTAATCCCCTCCTTTTCAGATGCATGCCCCCCTCCGCTCTCCCCCTTATTGCTTCCGCCGACATGGCCGGCTGCCTCGCTATGTGCCACCCTCGAAGACTCTCCCCCGCTCTCCCCACTCTCCATTTCACGTACTCTCATATATTTTTCTTTTTTTATTTGAATAAATCTAAAAATACTTTCAATATTTATTATTTAAAAAAATCTAAATATGAAATAAAATCTTTTAGTCTTTTTTTGGAATTGCCAATCCAAAACTGACCCTTCCCTTCTCTTAGTCTTCTGTTTCTACTTTCTAAAGCAATTTCAAATTCCAAGCTTAAATGAAAGAAAGTAAAAGCCAAAAAATTAAAGAAATGTTTAATTTCTTTTACCAAAAATATATTTAGAAAGCAAGATAGCGATTAATAATCTCCCAAGCATTTAATAAATCAAGTTTCACCATGGATAGTCAAAAGTCACATCTAAATGCAACAAGATGCATAATGCATAATGCATCTTGCTCAGTACTTTACATTAATCACAAAATAATAATAAAAAGTAAAAACTAGCAGGAATAATGTGGTTAAATAACATTATTATGTTCTTCTTATCCTTATGTTTACTATCACTAGGGAGCAGCAAGATATTCTGTATAAACAGTGTAATTTCCATAGAAATATGTATCTTGTCTAACATGAGGAGGACATCTAAAATGTTGGAGCAGCTCTTCTCTGATATTATATTTGGCAAACTTGAATGATCTATATGCCGGAGTAGGATCTATTGCGATAATGTCACTACCATTGGATAAGCATAGAGGCTCAAATTTTAAACAAAGAATCTCATACAAAGTCCAAGATGAGTTCACTTTGTATTCTTTCATCACCTATATGTGTGTTTTACCTTTAACATAGTTCTGAGAATACAAGGCTAGGCACCCTTCTAGTGTGACAATTGTGGTAGGACCATGCATTATGAGTTGCTCAGGCAAAGATATCTTTGAGAAACTTCTTTCCTTCAAATCAAATACAAGAAGACCTTCACTGTGATATTTTTTAAGAGGGTAATACAACCAATGAATAGAGCCATTCAAGAACAACCCACGAGATTGTCACTTCATAAAACCAAATCGTTTAGGGAGTGCAGCATCAAGATTAATCCATGAATTGGTTCTCAAAGACAAGCAATCTAAGTGTTGGCAGTCACCATCCTGCCAAGCTACAACAACTAAGTAGTCATCCCGTGACGCATCATAACCAAATCCATACAGACTGGCTTTACGAAGAAACTTAATAAAGTACCTGCGCTTATTACTACTAGGAGGAACGATACAAGAGTAAGATATTCTTTTGCTGAATCCAGTGAGTGGGTTCCATACTACAAAAAAATGTGGCTGTCGGCTTAAGAGAACAAACTCTCTGCAGGACCCCATAACACGAAACTCAGAAGGTGGCTTCTTCTTGAATGGGAGAGACACCTGTTTTACTTGTAATGCATCATTGTCGTCACTAAATAGTGCATCTAAGTAAACGAAGTAAGCCACGGTGTCGTTTTTTTAAGCAGAAGAATGCGTTGGTGGGTACAGGAGAGTGGTGAAGATGCAGTTCCGCAAATTGTGGATCGGATATTAGAGAGTACCACGGCTTCGAAACGCACCTCAGGCGAGCGAGATGTTTGACCGGCACCCTCAGCAGGATACTGTGAATCAACTCAAGATGGAGGATGTCGTGAATGCTCTTCTGCTTCTGCTGCTGCTGCTTCATCTTCTTCTCCATGGTCGATTGCTGTTTTGCTTTGTTCATTGTATGCTTCAGCCTCTCTTTCTTGTCCCTGCTTAGATTGTTGAGCTTTACGCAATTCATATAGCAATTCACACAACCCAGGTACTTGAAATTGCTTTGAAAACAAAGGACTTTGGCAAGGGAAGGGTCAGTTTTGGATTGGCCAATCGAAAAAAGAGATAAAAAAAATTATTTATTTCATTTTATTTAAAAAAAATTAAATAAAAAAGTTATTTTATGTATGAATTTTTTAAGAAAACTTTTTAAATATTAAAAATATTTAGTATCTTGTTAAATCCAATATATCTTTTGAATAAGTGCATAAAAAAATTATTTATTTCATTTTATTTTAAAAAAATTAAATAAAAAAAGTTATTTCATGTAGCATACAACATACCAAGAATCAATTTGAGTAAGTGCAAATGGAGTTTAGCATCTTGTTAAATCCAATATATCTTTTGAAAATTTTCATTTGTTTTTTATATTATCTATGTACATTCTTTTTCTCCCTTGTGTTGCATTATCTTTGAGTGATCTTTCATTGTAAGTATAATACTCACAACTAATTGGCCCTAGGATCACTCACTCATATAAATGACACTATCATATTTTTCATCTCTTAAACTCACTAACACTCATAAAACAAAGGAGATAATTTTCACATTTCAAAACATACACATTTCATTATGGAACACACAAAATACACAAGACATATGTGCCTTTATATAGGCAATGCTTCTTACTAAAATAATAATTTATGAATCACAAATCAATTTTGTAATGACCACCATTTTATGAGTTGGCTTCATGAACCTTCTTTCAACTTGCATTCATGTAGTTTCCATAATCTTCTAATTTCAATTCAATTTGATTTTGAATTTCTTCAATGTTGTAGTATATTGTAGTTGTGCTATTCTTTTGAATGTTCTTCAAAACTCTTCAAGTTTCCAACATCTTCTAGTAAATAGATGATTATTGTTTTCAACTCAAACTTTTCTTCTTCAATTCTTTAACCATGTTTCATGAAAATTCTAATCTATGCAAGTTGATAGATAGCACAAGAAGTTTGTAGAATCTTGGTGATGAACCATGAACTTGTAACCACTTTGAATTCAAATTGAATTTTGCCTTTGACTTTTCTAAACTTTTGTTACTTGCATACCTCTTGATTTAATTTTCTAACATTGCCTCCCTTAAATCAAGCTAGTAGAATTAATCATTCCAAGCATCTTCTTCAACTTGTAAAATAATTCAGTCTTCAATAGCTTTGTAAATATATCTGCAACTTGTTCTTCAGTTGGACAGTACTCGATCACAACTTCTTTTTCATTCACCAACTCTCTGATTTTGTGAACCCGAATATCAATATGCTTCGATCTTCCATGAAATACTGGATTTTTGCAAAGTGCAATAGCTGATTTGTTATCACAAAATATTGTTGTTGGAGTATTTTGTTTCTCGTTCAATTCCTCAAGAATTCTTCTTAGCCAAACTGCTTGTATTGCACAACTTGCTGCTGCTATATATTCTGCTTCTGCTGTAGATAGTGCTACTACTGGTTGTTTCTTTGACGACCATGAAATTGCACCAGAACCAAGATGAAATACAAACCCTGAAGTACTTTTTCTTATTTCTATATCTCCGGCCCAATCACTATCAGTGTAGCCAACAAGGTTTACTTCATTAGTATTCTCATAATAAATTCCATCATTTAAAGTACCTTTGATATATTGAAGAATTCTCTTTGCCGCTTGCAAATGGTTGGTACAAGGCTCCTCCATAAATCTGCTAAGCAAACCAACTCCAAACACAATATCTGGTCTAGTCGCAGTTAAGTACCTCAGACTTCCAATCAAGCTTTTGTAGTATGTGGGATTTACTGCTCCTCCTTTATCTTCTCTCAACAATTTGAACTTCTCTTCGACTGGAGTAGAAACTGGTTTTGAGTGCTCCATCTGAAATTTCTTCAAAATATCATTTGCATATTTCTTCTGAGAAATGAAAATACCATCATCTCTTTGAACCACTTCAATGCCAAGAAAATAAGACATCAAGCCCATATCCGTCATTTTAAAGTGCTTTATCATAGCCTCCCTGAATTCTGTAATTATCTTCAAATTGTTGCCAGTAAAGATCAAATCGTCAACATAAAGACACACGATCAAGATATCTCCAGGTTCAATGAACTTGATATAAAGAGTATGTTCAAATGGACATCTTTTGAAACCATCTTGAGTGAAATAAGAATCAATCTTCTTGTACCACGCTCTTGGTGCTTGTTTTAACCCGTACAAAGCTTTCTTTAACTTATAAACTTTATCTTCTTTTCCAAGAACTTCATATCCTGCAGGTTGCTCAACATACACTTCTTCTTCTAAAGTGCCATTTAGAAATGCAGACTTAACATCCATTTGATGTATCTTCCATTTATTTTGAGCCGAGAGTGAAATAATCATACGAATAGTGTCTAATCTAGCAACAGGAGCAAATATTTCAAAGTAGTCGATACCTGATTTTTGTTTGTATCATTTTGCAACTAATCTTGCTTTGAAACGATCAACTTCACCACTGGGTTTGTACTTAGTCTTGTAAACCCACTTTACTCCAATTGGCTTCTTATCTGCTGGTAAATCTGTCAGCTCCCATGTGTTATTCTTCTCAATGGCATGAATTTTTTCATCCATTGCTTTCTTCCAATTGTTGTTTTTAGAGGCTTCTTCAAAGTTCAATGGCTCACAATCTGAAAATAGAGCAAAATTTATGATTTCTTCATCGGACGGATCGTTGTCATTGCCAACTTCATAATCTGCTAATCTAGCAGGTAGTCTCCGTTCTCTTTGCGATCTTCTAGATGATTCTGGTTGTTCAGTTATGTCAGGTTGTCTTTCTTCTACTTCGTCACATGTATTTGGAATTATAGTCAGCTGCTTTTCTGTCTCTGTGTTCCAGTTCCACATGTCTTTCTCGTCGAACGTCACGTCTCTGCTGATGATTACTTTCTTTGTTTCTGGATTGTACAACTTGTATGCTTTTGAGTCTGTGCTATAGCCAATAAAGATACACTTCTCGCCTTTGTCATCTAACTTCTTCCTTAATTGATCTGGTACATGGGCATAAGCGATACACCCAAAGACTCTGAAATGATGGATGGAATGCCGCTTTTCACTCCAAGTTTCCTCTGGAGTTTTATCACGAACACTCTTTGTTGGACACCTGTTTAAAATATAAACTGCTGTTGCGACTGCTTCTGCCCAAAACTCTTTAGGCATTTGTTTTGACTTGAGCATGCATCTGACCATATCCATGATGGTTCTGTTCTTTCTTTCAGCAACTCCATTTTGTTGAGGAGTGTATCTAGTTGTTAGTTGATGTTGAATCCCTTGTTGCTTAAAGTATTCTGAACATGTAAGATATTCTGTTCCTCTGTCTGTTCTGAGAATTTTGATTTTACAGCCACTTTGTTTTTCGACAAACGCTTTGAATGTCTTAAAGACATCACATGCTTCTGATTTCTGCTTCAGAAAATATACCCATGTATATCTACTAAAATCATCAATAAAAGTGATAGAGTACCTGCTACCACCATTACTTGGAACTTCTATAGAACAGAGATCTGAATGCACAATTTCAAGTAATCTTCTAGCTCTCCAAGACTTTCCTGTAAGGAATGGATCTCTGTGCTTCTTTCCCAGTTGACAAATCTCACAAACACAATTGGAAATATGAATCCGTGGTAGACCAGAAACAAGTCCTTTTCTTGACAGGTAGTTTAGGCCAGAAAAATGAAAGTGCCCAAACCGCATAGGCCACAGCCAATTATCATCAAGTATCACAAAACTCATGCAAGAGGGATTAACATGTTGAATTTTTAATGGAAACATTCTGTTTGAAGTCATCTTTGCTTTATCAATGAACCTTCCATTGTTGTCAAATATAGTGCAATATCCACGATAAGTTATCATCCTATATCCCTTCTCAGATAATTGTCCCATACTCAGTAAATTGTAATCAAGTTCAGGAACATAGAAAACATCAGAAATATAACTCAGAGAACCATCCTTCAATCTAATTGGTATGTGCCCTTTTCCTTCAATAGGGATCTTCGTACTATTACCAAACTTCAATAATAATTTAACGGAATCATCTAATGAAGAAAATGACCTCGTCCTTCTTGTGTACGGATTGATTCTGCAACGTTGTTGAAATTCACTCGGGTTTTCAGGGCTTTCTCGGTTGATTTTTCTGACTTCTCTAGTATTCTACTGATGTGGCTTTCCATGGTTCCTTGCAATTCTGCAATCGTCATAGTATCCATATCGTGGGACTCTAGTATCGTAGTCACCACATGGTCATACTTCATTGGCATGGTGCGAAGAATTTTCTCTACTACTTTGCTATCGGGCATATCTTCTCCATAGACTCTCATCTTATTGACAAGATCTGTAACACGAGTAAAATATTGCTCAACAGTTTCTGAGCTAGACATCTCATACCTTTCATATTCTCTTCTCAAATACTGTAACTTTGCTTTCTAAGCTTTATCTACGCCTTTGTATGACAGCTTCAACATGTTCTATGTTTCCTTTGCACTTTTGTACTCATAAAACAAAGGAGATAATTTTCACATTTCAAAACATACACATTTCATTATGGAACACACAAAATACACAAGACATATGTGCCTTTATATAGGCAATGTTTCTTACTAAAATAATAATTTATGAATCACAAATCAATTTTGTAATGACCACCATTTTATGAGTTGGCTTCATGAACCTTCTTTCAACTTGCATTCATGTAGTTTCCATAATCTTCTAATTTCAATTCAATTTGATTTTGAATTTCTTCAATGTTGTAGTATATTGTAGTTGTGCTATTCTTTTGAATGTTCTTCAAAACTCTTCAAGTTTCCAACATCTTCTAGTAAATAGATGATTATTGTTTTCAACTCAAACTTTTCTTCTTCAATTCTTTAACCATGTTTCATGAAAATTCTAATCCATGCAAGTTGATAGATAGCACAAGAAGTTTGTAGAATCTTGGTGATGAACCATGAACTTGTAACCACTTTGAATTCAAATTGAATTTTGCCTTTGACTTTTCTAAACTTTTGTTACTTGCATACCTCTTGATTTAATTTTCTAACACTCATTAAGTTACTGGTTTGTGTTTTTTTAGTACTAACCCCTCTTCTTATAATATAAAAAGGGCTTACATAATTAATTGCATTTTGTTCTTTGCTGTGGTTCTTAGAATCAATTTAATAATTGGTGTATTGTTTAAATAGAATATCACATAAATTCAAAAATTGTGTATAGGCTTTTATAATTTTTAGGATTGTGCCGCAAATTTTGCATTATAAACTATGTTGTGGATATTAACAACAGTTTTGTATCTCTTTTTTTTCCTGTTTTTCTAGACGGTTCTATCCGAGTATCACAAGAAAAAAGACTACTTAACTTGCTTGTTCCTATTTTTCTTTCATTTGGTTATTTAATAGCTAAAAATTAGGTAATGGATATTGTAATGTTACAGAACAATCATATTTGTTTCAACATTGTTACTAATCCTTGTATCTAAGGTTTTTATAGAACTATTTTTAATTCTATATCATAAGAACTACTCCTACACTGTTATAAGAAGGATCTAAGTTAATTTTATACTATTAGTCGTAATAGACATTATTTTTTAGACTTTTCAGTAGATTGAACTTTAAGTTATCCAAAATTTAAGATGTTTTATTTTTCTAATTACATAGATAAAATATACACTTTTCTTTTTAATCTTACTCGTTGTTAACACGATTGGTTTTAGGAGTTTATAGGCAAATTATGGCAAACCCAGAAAGAAAAAAAAATTTCAGATGCTATATCACACAAAATTAATGCCTAATCACTTTGTATGCCAAACCACAAAATTTTACTATGAAGAATATAATATAACTTCTTAAGGCAGATTTTTTTGCATACAAAATATAGTGAAACAAAAGACAATTTAAAAAAAGAGAAAATAAAACTTGCGATTGTGTTACAAATTTTGCATTGTAAATTATGTTGTGGATACTAATAACAGTTTTATATTCCTTTTTTTCTTTCCCCTGTTTTTCTAGCGACTCTATCCAAGTATCACAACAAAAAAAACTACTTCACTTGCTTGTCCCTATTTTTCCTTGATTTGATTGTTTAATAGCTAAAGATTAGGTAATGAAAGCTGTAATGTTAGATAACAATCATATCTGCCTCAGATCCTTGTATCTAAGGCTTTTCATAAAACTATTTTAATTCTATATCATAAAAATTACTTTTGCATTGTTATAAAAAGGATCTAAGTTATTTTTATAATGTTTAGTATAATAGGCATTATTTTTTGGGATATATAGTAAATTGAGCATCAAATTATGCAAAATTAAAATTTTTTTTTGCTAATTATATACACTTTTTTTTTTAATCTTATCCATTGTTAAACACTATTGGTTTTAGGAGTTTACAAACAAATTATGACAAATCAAAAAAGAAAAAAAAATTCTATTCGCAATATCACCAAATAGATTTAGACTCGCGCGATGCGCAAAAACTAATATTATAAATTTTTTGTTTATAATTTTTATATAATTAAAAATAATAATAGATACATTTTTTATTTTATAATTAACTCTTACAATAAAGAATTGTATCATAATAAATTTTATGACAATAATTATAATAAAAACTGATTTAACAATCTATAAAATATAGATTGAAGTATTTGCTTTAGTAAAGATTTGAATTTGTAAAGTGTATTTCTTTGCACAATCACATGATAACAAAATTTGTCATACGTAATTTTGTTAGCTATTTTTTTAGTATTATTGTATTTGATTATTTTGTATATATAATATTAAACAAACTTATAAAGGAAATATAAATATTGGCCAATTTATTGAATGATTCTCTATATTATAATTTTGATATTGTGCCAAAATTAAAAGTAGTTAAAGCGTTTAT
>NC_029786.2:15639987-15645307 GCF_000816755.2 Arachis ipaensis
CTGTTTTTATAAAAAAAAAATTATAATGCCACTTATTTAAAATAATTGATATAACACAATAGAAAGTAGCTATATAGTATAAGCTCATCTCACAATGATTTGGTATCAAAATGCTTAACCAGCTTGTATGCCAAACCACAAAAATTTATTATTATGAAAAGTGTAATATAGTTTCTTAGGGCAACACAAAATGTAGTAAAACAAAAGATAATTTAAGAAAAGCGAAAATAAAAATATTGTCGTTCATTCAGGAAGTGATTACAAAAATATTTATTTTTTTTAAATATTTAAATATAAAATAAAATATTTTAGTCTTCTTTTGGAATTGCCAATCCAAATCTGACTCTTCCCTTCTCTTAGTCTCCTGTTTTCAAAGCAACTTCAAATTCCAATGCAAAATTAAGTAAAAGAACGTAGAAGCAAAAGAATTTTTTTTACCTTTGTTAATAAAAAATACCTTTAGAAAGCAAGATAGCGATTAATAATCCCCCAAGCATTATATATTTATATTAGATAAATCAAATTCATTATGGATAGTCAAAAGACACATCTAAATGCAACAAAATGCATAATACATAATGCATCTTGCTCAGTACTTTACATTAATCACAAAATAATAATAAAAAGTAGAAACTAGCAGGAATAATGTGGTTAAGTAATATTATTGTTCTTCTTATCCTTATGCTTACTATCATTAGAGAGTAGTAAGAGACTCTCTTTATAAACAGTGCAACTTCCATAGAAGTATATATCTTGTCTAACATGAGGACGACATGTAAAATGTTGGAGCAGCTCTTCCCTAATATTATATTTGGCAAACTTGAATGATCTAGATACCGAAATAGGATCTAGTGCGATAATGTCACTACCATTGGATAAGCATAAAGATTCAAACATTATATTTGGCAAACTTGAATGATCTAGATACCGAAATAGGATCTAGTACGATAATGTCACTACCATTGGATAAGCATAGAGGTTCAAACTGTAAACAAGGAATGACATACAAAGTCCAAGATGAGTTCACTTTGTATTCTTTCATTACCCATATGTGTGTTTTACCTTTAACATAGTCCCGAGAATACAAGGCTAGGCACCCTTCTAGTGTGACAATTGTGGCAGGATCATGCATTATGAGTTGCTCAGGCAAAGATATCTTTGAGAAACTTCTTTTCTTCAAATCAAATACAAGGATTGAGGACAACAACCAATGAATAGAGCCATTCAAGAACAACCCACGTGCTCGCCGCCACTCTATAAGACCCAATGGGTTGGGAAGTGCAGCATCAAGATTAATCCATGAATTGGTTCTCAAGGAAAAGCATTTTAAGAGTTGGCAGTTCCTATCCTTCCAAACTACAACAACTAAGTAATCTTCCCGTGAAGCATCATAACCAAATCCATAGAGACTCGCATCACGGGGAAACTTAAACTTCCTGCGCTTACTACGATGACCCATACAAGAGTAAGATATTCTTTTTTCTGAATCCGGTGAGTGGGTTCCATACTACAAAAAAACATGGCCGTCGGCTTAAGAGAACAAAGCCTCTGCAGGATCCCATCACATGAAACTCAGAATGTGGCTGCTTCTTGAAAGGAAAAGATACCTCATTTACTTGGTAATTGTCGCAATTAAATACTTCTTCTAGGTGAACAACGTAAGCTTTCGTGGAGTCTTTTCTATAGAGGCATGCATGAGTGGGTGCCAGAGAGAGGTGAAGATGCGATTCCGCAAAGTTTGGATCGGAAATGAGAGAGCTTCAAAGTTTGGAAACGCACCTCATGCGACCAAGATGTTTGGCCGGCAACCTCAGTAGAATTCTCTGAATCAGCTCCACGGGGAGAATTTCGTTGATGCTCTTCTTCTGCTTTTGCTGATTCATACTCTTCTCCATGCTTGGATTGCTCAGCTTTTCGCAATTCATATATAGCAATTCACTCAACCCCAGGACTTGAAATTGCTTTGAAAACATAAAAGTAGGGAACGGAAGGGAAGGGAAGGGTCAGTTTTGAATTGGCTATTCGAAAAAAAATGTATTTATTTCATTTTTTTAAAATTAAATAGAAAATTTATTTCATAGTTTGTGTTTCATTTATTTTTTTTGACTTAATAGTGTTGAAGACCAACAATAATTTAAAGAACATAATTTTGACGTATATAAAAATGTGCAACATATTACTGCAAGTTAAAGAACAGTGTGTTGGTACCTCATCTAATATTCTCAGTTTACAATCAAGTGAAAATAAAGGTAACATTTTTTTCACTGTAATTGACTCATATTTATCTAAATTTAATTTATATCAGTTTAATGATGAAAATTTTCTATGTATTTTGTCATCAATTATTCATAGGGAAGCAACTATCTATGTATGGTGTACAATGTGCATCGCATGAAATTGGACAGGAAAATACACCTCCTAATTATGTAAGACCTTCTACATTAGAGATCAGATCTAAATCTTTAACTCTACCAACGGATCCCCCATTGACAAGAACTCCACTGTCCGGCTTTAGGAAATATTGGGGTTGGTTTAATTTATGAAGGTAAATTATCCTATTTTTTACTATTCGGCTAAAAAATTTTAATATGGAGAAAAGAGGTGAGTTTTTGCTGGAAATGGAGTTTTTTTATGTATATACAGGTGGGCGGATGTTGCAGATACAACAGATGCAACATGCAGGTCATATGCTGACTCAGCACGCATGCTACATGGTGGACACATGGCCCAATCACCAGCAACACACACCCTGCATGCTGTCCACGTGGCGAGTATCTAGCCAACACGCACCCTGCGTGTTGGACACGTGTCAGACGTGTAAGCAACACGCATCATGCGTGTTAGACACGTGGCAAACGCTGATTAGATGGCTTTGCAACACGGAACCTGCGAGGTGAGTCCTCTGCCTATAAAAACCAAAGCTCGTTACAATTTTATTGCATTGAGAGAGAGGTGTTTTCCTCTACTGTTTGTGTGATGGAGGACAATGCAAATATAGTGGTTTACCACAACGGTGAGGTTATATGAAATACATATGAGGGCGTGAGCTTTGCTTGTGAGAGTACATTTTCATTTGTGGTTCTGTGCATCATAATGTTCACGGAACTACAGTATGGGATCTGTCAGAGCATAGAGAGTGATATTTTAAAGAGGGTGAGCAACATTCTCTACCGGAGTCCAGTTGTCAAATTTGGCGGCCTCATATAGTTTGAGGTTATGCCGATCGTTGACGAAACAAGTATTCAGCGGATGTCACATATTCACCAGCAAACTCAGGTGCAACATCCAAGGATTGAGTTGTATGTTGAGTTTGAATATATAATTGCAGATGAAGTTCAACATGACCTAGATGTGCAAGATGACAGAACTGAAGCGTACGAAGGAATGAACAATGATAGCGACGAGGAGTTTGAAGCTACGTATAAAGCCGGTGACGAGGACGAGGACGGCGATGGGGGAGGTGAGGCAGTCGCAAAAACTTTAGTGGTTTCACCCGCAATGAGTCAACCGTTGACGTTCCACCTTTTATGCGTAGCTTAGCTCTTGACGCCATGCATGCACCGGAGTTTCCCGAATATGCAAACATAGGTACGTCAGCAATGAGTAGTATGTTTCCTTAGTTTTGTTTTGACAGATCAATGAGCGACAATTTCTTCTTTTTATAGGTGTTGCTGATCCTGAGGACGGGGAGTTCAGGATCGGAATGGAATACAGTTCTAGAAAATCAGTCATTGCGACAATTCGGGGTTACACTATCTCCAGAGGAGTCGATTACGTTGTTTATGAATTCGAGCCACAGACGTTCTATGCAAAATACAAGACTTATGGAGGTGGGTGCGATTGGCTTATCCGAGCCAGTTTGATACAGAAGAAAGCTTGTTACGAGATTCGGAGATACAACGGGAGGCACACGTGTTCCATAGGAACGATTTCACAGGATCACTCCAAGTTGGACTCGGACACAAATGTTGAGGCTATGAAGCCATTGGTTGAATCCAACACATCCATAAAGGTAAAATCTAAAATTGCGAAAGTCCAAGTAAGATTCAACTACACTATTAGTTACCCAAAGGCTTGGTTGGCAAAGTGAAAGTTTTCGGTGGATGGGAAGAATCTTACAGAGCTTTGCCATTGTGGTTCTTCGCAATGGTGATGTAGTTCGGCCGGGTTGATGATGCTGAGGTATGGCCGCCAGACAAACTGCAAAATATTGCATGGGCTAAGTTAAATTATTAATACCGTACATTATTCTTATAAATTAATACTGATGCTAAACTCTTCCATGTAGTCTATGTCATGCCTAATAGACACCGCGCTCCTCAACATCCACGCCCTGGTTCGTGGATGATGACTCCACCTGCAATACACAACGTTATAACAGAGTTTAAATTATGTCTTGCCAGTAAAATATAAATAAAATATGAGTCAAACTCCAATAAATTATGTACTGTTACGGTGTTATTTGCATACAATCGATATATCAGCGGGTGCAAGCCGCTATCTTGGAATGGGCACAAAAAAGGGCATTCGCTCCCACGCCCAAACAAACAACAAATCAAGCAGGCTGTCCATCTCCTTTGCAATCGTACCGTGATGCACGACACAGTGCCCTGTAAAGATGTGCGAAAGTTGCTGACCCCTAACTGTAAGTGCCGATCTGCTCAAAATTTTGGAGCAATGGTAGGTACTTCGCGTCGGCATACGTCGTCGACTTATCCGCGAAGAGAGTAGTTCCCAGCAAACAGAAGATGTGATACCTAACGTATCACTGAATGGACTCCCAGATGTCTAGAGGCTGTATGTCTCTAATATGGCAAACCCAGGCCAGCTTTATGTAACTTTTAGATGAACTACTCACAACGGGTTCATTGCCAAAAATCGCTCTGCTCTGGTTGACTAAAAAGTCCTGATTGCTATCGGTCCAACTGGTCACAACCTCTCCATCAATCGGTGGGCTAAATATGTGTAACACGTTATTTAGTGTTACTGTAACCTCAACGGTTGACACTACCAAGGAATAAGTCTTCGGCCTCCATCTGATCTGTCCCACTCTCGAGACATAGTAGAATTACATTGTTCGTAAAACCTAATCAACCGGTGGGTGCCACATTTCTGGCGAATCAAGTTTATAGGGCAAAATATTCCTGTTAGCCTGGTACAGGACAACTGAAAACAAAAAACAAAAAATTATTACATAATATTCAAAAAAATAAAATAAAAATGAACTCCACAAAATAAAATAAAAATAAATAATGTGAAATCAAAAAATAATAAAAAATAATTATAGAAAATAAAATATAAATAATTATTAATAATTTAC